>NC_060210.1:205707500-205955000 GCF_021130785.1 Homalodisca vitripennis
CAAAACCCATATCAAAATCCGTCGAGTAGTAGTTTAGAAAATATCAATGGATAATCAGAGCAACAGAAAGCTACTTTAATTTATATGATTAAAATATTGACGTAGCATACCTAAGAACTTGTCCTAGTTCATAATGAAGCCGACACAAAACCCATATCAAAATCCGTCGAGTAGTTTAGAAAATATCAATGGATAATCAGAGCAACAGAAAGCTACTTTAATTTATATGATTAAAATATTGACGTAGCATACCTAAGAACTTGTCCTAGTTCATAATGAAGCCGACACAAAACCCATATCAAAATCCGTCGAGTAGTTTAGAAAATATCAATGGATAATCAGAGCAACAGAAAGCTACTTTAATTTATATGATTAAAATATTGACGTAGCATACCTAAGAACTTGTTATAAGTTCATAATGAAGCCGACACACAAAACCCATATCAAAATCCGTCGAGTAGTTTTAGAAAATATCAATGGATAATCAGAGCAACAGAAAGCTACTTTAATTTATATGATTAAAATATTGACGTAGCATACCTAAGAACTTGTCCTAGTTCATAATGAAGCCGACACAAAACCCATATCAAAATCCGTCGAGTAGTTTAGATATTATGGTTCATAATCAAAAGAGATAATCAGAGCAACAGAAAGCTACTTTAATTTATATGATTAAAATATTGACGTAGCATACCTAAGAACTTCCTAGTTCATAACGAAGCCGACACAAAACCCATATCAAAATCCGTCGAGTAGTTTAGAAAATATCAATGGATAATCAGAGCAACAGAAAGCTACTTTAATTTATATGATTAAAATATTGACGTATGATACCTAGGAACTTGTCCTAGTTCATAATGAAGCCGACACAAAAACCCCATATCAAAATACCGTCGAGTTTAGAAAATATCAATGGATAATCAGAGCAACAGAAAGCTACTTTAATTTATATGATTAAAATATTGACGTAGCATACCTAGGAACTTGTCCTAGTTCATAATGAAGCCGACACAAAACCCATATCAAAATCCGTCGAGTAGTTTAGAAAATATCAATGGATAATCAGAGCAACAGAAAGCTACTTTAATTTATATGATTAAAATATTGACGTATGATACCTAAGAACTTGTCCTAGTTCATAATGAAGCCGACACAAAAACCCATATCAAAATCCGTCGAGTAGTTTAGAAAATATCAATGGATAATCAGAGCAACAGAAAGCTACTTTAATTTATATGATTAAAATATTGACGTAGCATACCTAGGAACTTGTCCTAGTTCATAATGAAGCCGACACAAAACCCATATCAAAATCCGTCGAGTAGTTTAGAAAATATCAATGGATAATCAGAGCAACAGAAAGCTACTTTAATTTATATGATTAAAATATTGACGTAGCATACCTAAGAACTTGTCCTAGTTCATAATGAAGCCGACACAAAACCCATATCAAAATCCGTCGAGTAGTTTAGAAAATATCAATGGATAATCAGAGCAACAGAAAGCTACTTATTTTATATGATTAAAATATTGACGTATGATACGTAGGAACTTGTCCTAGATCATAATGAAGCCGACACAAAAACCCATATCAAAATCCGTCGAGTAGTTTAGAAAATATCAATGGATAATCAGAGCAACAGAAAGCTACTTTAATTTATATGATTAAAATATTGACGTAGCATACCTAGGAACTTGTCCTAGTTCATAATGAAGCCGACACAAAAACCCATATCAAAATCCGTCGAGTAGTTTAGAAAATATCAATGGATAATCAGAGCAACAGAAAGCTACTTTAATTTATATGATTAAAATATTGACGTAGTATACCTAGGAACTTGTCCTAGTTCATAATGAAGCCGACACAAAACCCATATCAAAATCCGTCGAGTAGTTTAGAAAATATCAATGGATAATCAGAGCAACAGAAAGCTACTTTAATTTATATGATTAAAATATTGACGTAGCATACCTAAGAACTTGTCCTAGTTCATAATGAAGCCGACACAAAACCCATATCAAAATCCGTCGAGTAGTTTAGAAAATATCAATGGATAATCAGAGCAACAGAAAGCTACTTTAATTTATATGATTAAAATATTGACGTAATGATACCTAGGAACTTGTCCTAGTTCATAATGAAGCCGACACAAAAACCCATATGAAAAATACATTGAGTTTAGAAAATATCAATGGATAATCAGAGCAACAGAAAGCTACTTTAATTCAAACTCTATGTATTTGATGATGCCGATCAGCTAAGTTTAACATTTACTACAAAGAACAAATTATAGCCAATTATACTACATTTAACTAAGTTACTAATTAGTGTATGATTAGTACTTGCTTAGTTAGAGGTTGACATATGAACGACCCCCTCGGACTACAATATTCTATCAAATCTCATTTTTGTACGGAAAATTGATGATAAGCAGTAATGAACACTAAATGTCTTATAAAAATGTTTATTTATTCCTTGGATAGCCTATAAAAATTACTTCTAACTATTTCCACAAATCTAAAAACACGAATTGTGTGTGTGTGTGTGTGTGTGTGTGTGTGTGTGCGCGCGCGCGCGTGCGTGCGTGCGTGCGTGCGTGCGTGCGTGCGTGCGTGCGTGCGTGCGTGCGTGCGTGCGTGTGTGCTCTTCCAAATAGGTCAAAGTTTATAAAAAAAATCTGAAAAACCTGTGCTCACGTTTTAATTTTCAGGTTTCCAGAACCCTTCATCAGAAACACACTGATTAATGAAACAAACAAACAAAACTCAATTCAAGAATTAAAAACACAACAAAAAAGAAGGAAGTTTTAACAAATAATTACCATAAATAACAAGAATCCAATCGGGTGAACAACACGAATTCGATGATTCGTCATCCCCACTCTTAATGGAGTGATGGTTTTTCCGATATCATCTTTAAATGTTAGTTGATAAATAACATTTTTTGTGGTACAATCAATGGTTAGATTTACTTTTAAAAGATTTAGAATTTATTTACATCTTACAAGTGCCGTATGTTGGCTTGTTACAAGGATTCAAGGATTGCACACATTACATTTTAAGTTATTACTTTGTGGGTGGCCTTCATAGTTTAATTACGGTCTACAGAGAATGTTTTGTAAATTTGGAGGGGTTTTAAAGATTACTTTATGGGACTTAACTTCTAGTTTCAGGGAAAGATTCAAAGATGGAAAGGAACCTTTAGAACTTTGGCAATTTTACGAAGTCCAGGAAAATAGATAGCAATGGAATTGTTTTTAGATGTCCTGATTTCTTTATCAACAAGAAGTTTTGGATACCCCCTTCTAAAGTACTTATGTAGTTATGAAAATCATATTAATTGCTATAAAGGTTTGTTGCCCTTATTGGTAGATCCTTAGGTAGGGATTGATTTTTAATGTGGGTTGAATGGCAGCTGTTGAAATGCAAATATTGCATTTTGTTGTTGTCTTTGATATGAGTTTCATATTATGACTTTCAATAGATACATCAGTATCCAAGAATGTTACTGAATCCGGTGAGTATTATATATATATATATATACATTAATTAAATTTGTATGAATGCAATAGCCGAATTTTTAATTTATTCAATAAACATTGAATCACAAAAAGTACTTGCTCTGAGGGGCTCGAATCCGGATCTCTCACTTGCCGGGTGAATATATATATATATATATATATATATATATATATATATATATATATATATATATATATATATATATATATATGTATGTTTTGTGTTTGTCCTTTATGGAATCGTACACTATTTGACCGATCATTATGAAAAATTTGAATTTAGCCTATGTGTACTTTTCGACGGCGAAGGTTTATATGCTATACTCATTTATAAAAACTCACCACGAGGTGGCACTACAAAATATAAAAGTTTTTAAAGCGCCAGCACATTATAAACTGCAATTACGAGACAGTTACGTGTATTAATTTGCCAACGACTATTTGAAGGCACTAAGTTAGGATATATGTTTGTCTTTATGATAAATATATGGTTGAACTTAAAGCTTGACTGTTAGACCGCTTTATAATAAAATACATGTACGTGCATGAACCAGAAGTGCAAATGCACGGGAAAAGTTTAGGTAAAGCGTGCGAAGCCGCGGGAAACAGCTAGTTGGTGTATAAAATCATGCACATCTATTGCTTTGCACTTGGTTTCGAACTAACACTAACAAATACATGTAGATTTTCAAATTTAGAGTGCTGGAAACGTGAAAAACACCAATGATCAAACAAATACAGGCGAATTTTATAATTTATTAATATGTTTCATTAACTTATTTAAAAAATTACTGAATGTAAAAGGTACATACGAGTTGGTTAATTGGGAAGAACCAAAACCAAAATATCGCTATGAGAACTCCACTTCTTGCCGAATAAAAGTATTCCCATAACTTCAGTCAATCGATTAAAATTTGAATCTCGCTCTTCAAATATCTTCAGAAACATGAATAGATGCACACCGATGAATACTGTTCTATAAATCTTGATTAGTGTTATAAGTTATAATATAAATATATAACGGAATATAGTCGGTACTGTAATGATAACGATAAACTTACTCTGCTCTATCAGTTGGTCGGACTTGTCATCTGCGTACTCGCCGAGGAAGCAGCGTTTCTCGATGAAGGAGCGGAAGGCGACGCCGAGGTCCATGAAGGCCACAAAAGCTATCCACCCTCTGAAGGCGTACATCAACTTCTGGTCGATGCTCATAGTCATCTGTCCACGTATATCATTATGTGCCGCGGTCTGGAGGCAGAAGATTCCCGCGCGCCCGGCTGTAGTACACAGTAGAACGACGACCGACGAGCAGTCACATTGCTGTTGTCGCCAGCAATCAATACAACACCACGCGCATGCGCAGACACGTCTCGCCGACCTCCGTGTCACACGACACCAGCGCGCTCTGCCCATTGTATCGTCATGATTTTTGGTTTTTATGTTTCTTACTCCAGTAATTAATGCAGTATTTTGATCCTAGACAATGTTTGGTAAAAATAATTATTAGCCGTCAATTAATTAAATTAGTATTCTGTTATAACGTCATTTATTTCTACTTTTGCTTGAACTATATCAGAGGTTATGTGTTCGGGTACGCTGTGTGTTGTAAAGACCGCCAATATTTAAAAATTAGCGTGTAGAATTAAATTTTGGCTCAGAAGTACTTAGCTTTGCCGTATCCGATTCTGAGGCGTCTATGTGGTCCATCGTCATAGATAAATGTAACTATTTATTTAATTATGACCTTGTTGAAAGAGTTTTTGTAACAAACAAAATACAAAACAGCGCAGTGGTTAGGCTTTCTACAATATTTATACCAAATCATCTAACAATCTTCACAAACTAAATCAAACGTACAGTTCGAGGACTTTAGCTGTGCGCGTGACCTTGAGTGTGTGGTGATAGGCGGGAGGGGTGGCGGGGTAGCATTATGCGCTGCGTCCCGAAAACATTTTCTGTGACTCATAGGTAAAACCCTCCTTTCGGGAATCGTATTGGCCCAAATAACTCACCACACTCGCTAAAATCAGTCTGTTTTGTGACAGTGCTGATTGTGGTGGAATTAAATAATAAGATAATACCGAATAATAGCAATAATAGGACTTATCCTTATTTTTTAGTTGTTATAGTGTTGTTTAACGTGTTTTTGAAAATAACGTATTTGTCAATACTAATCTGCAAATCGAAATCGTGAGTTTAAGCGATCGTTGCGCCTTCATCTCAGCGGTTAGAACGTAAACGCAACCCGCCACACAGATAACGTTTATTTGTTGAAAGGGTAGTATTAGGGCCCTACGAGCACAGCTAAAGTCCTCCAACTGTAGGCTAGGCTATTACTCTGTACAAAAACGTTCATAGAATAAACAAACAATTCAGAATACAAGCCAAATTGAGATTTGAAACATTGAACTGAAGACAATTTCTAAAACAATATGAAGAGTAATAAATTCCAATATTTCTTCCAAGAACGAGAAGGTGAGAATACAACTGTAATTGAAGTGGTGCCCCGGTCAGTGATGCTGTTTCCTGAGGCAAACATATTTAACACCTTTTATTTCTCCGTGGTGGCGTACCGGTTGGAAACAATATTGAAACCTGTTATACACACTCGATGTGAGTGGCGGATTCGATGCGAATATTAACTTTAGCTTCATTTCACCTTCTTCTTTAAGTGCAGCATCTGAAATCATCTGCTGTTGCAGACTTGACTTCTTAAATCTGGAGTTATTTAAACGCATATGTGACAGATACCCAAATACAATATAGTTGAATCGGAAAAAGTGAGGGCTCTGTGGTGTAATGGTAGCACATTCACCCGGCAAGTGAGAGATCCGAGTTCGAGTCCCGGTGGAGCAAGTACTTTTTGTGGTTCAATGTTTATTGAAATTAAATTAGGCTATTGCCACTTATACAAATTTAATAAATGTAAACAAAAGTCATTTGACAGGTATTTGGTCTTTCGATCATATATTAGTTTGGTTATTTAAACGCTTATACAGGGTGATTCATGAAGTTCTCCCCCCACTTCTACAGCACATTGTACTAGTAAAAATAATGAAAAAATGTTATATAAACATAGGTCCTAAAACGCTTCGTTAGCGAGTTACAGCTAGCGAAAGATTTCGCCTGAATCGTAAGGTAAAGAGTAAAATAAAGCCATACTGAACTTTTGGAAAGGTTAATTAAGTAAGAAATATCGTGGATTTCTTATGTATTTTTACCTGATAAAGCTAATAAAATAGGTTTCAGAACTGTACCTGTAGTAGTTTTTGAGGGATTCAGGGTTAAATGCAAAAAAATTGGGGCATGAAACAATGTTTTTTTTTAAGTTTGATGTACAATAACTTTGTTAAATTGGTAATAAATACATAAAACCAACAAACATTAATTGTAGAGAATTTAATTCTGAGAAAATTGATATAATCAAAGTCTGAAATAAAACAGAAAAAAGTACCAAAAAATCGATTTTATTCAGTATAATACGTTACTAGTTTTAAGCAAAATTAATCAGGTTGGGCCAACCGTACGCACCTTTTTATAATAGATGTTCGAAAATGAGGCCATCATTATCAATACATTTTGCAGCACGTTTGTGTATTGCTTTTGTTGCGTTTCTTAATTTTTCAGGACTTCCCTGTATCTGCACAGCCGAATCCATAATACGGGCAATTAATTCATCACGAGAATTCACTTTTGTCTTGTATACAATGTCTTTCATCCATCCCCAGATGCAATAATCCAATGGAGATAGATCTGGTGATCTTGGTGGCCAAGGGTGAGGCCCTCCACGACCAATCCAGTGTCCAGGAAATGGATGATTTAAGTAAGCAGAAACGGCACGTGAAAAGTGGGGAGGTGCTCCGTCATGCTGGAAGTACAAATTTTGTCTGAGATGTAAAGGAACATTCTCTAACAGCTGCGGCAACTCTTCTTGAAGGAAATGCAAATAGAGCTCAGCATTTAGGCGTCCAGGTAATATGAAAGGTCCAATCAGCCGATTGTGCAAAAGGCCACACCAGACATTGACGCTAAATCGGTGTTGAAAGTTCTGTTCCACTACCTCATGTGGATTTTCTTCTGCCCATGAGTGTTCATTGTGTGCAAGTTATTGACACCATCCCGAGTGAATTGTGCCTCATCCGTAAACAAAATACGCTTGTAGAGTTGATTATTAATATTCAAAAAGTTGCAAAACTCCAAGCGAAGCGGACCATCCCCTAGCTGTAGATGTTGAACCTTTTGTTTATGAAATGGATAACATTTGTTTCGATTAAGTGACCTCCACACCGTTGACTGCGAAACTCCTATCCGCCTAGAAATACGTCGTGTACTTACACCTGGACTGCGATGAACACCATTAATAACAATATCATCATCAAGTTGGACAGCTCGTTCATAATTGGTTCTAGTACTTGGTAGTGATCCTGTTTCCCGAAGAGTACGAAAAGTTCCTGAAATTGTTTTGGTATCTGGAATCCTCCTATTAGGGTAACGTAGTTCATATTCTTCTACAGCAGCTCTAGCATTACCATTACATTAACCCAAAATAAAAAACCATATCAGCAGCGTATTCCTCTGATGTAAATAAGTAAGGCATTTTTTCGCTGAATAAACAACCGAATTATAACTCACAGAAAAATTGCATTTAATAACACGATTCACAGAACCCGATCTCCTGCTGTAGCTTGCAAAACACCACTAATACACAGTTCTAACTTAACAGTACAGAATACCATTGTTGATCAGCTGTTATTCGTGCGTTACCAACTTAGAAATTAATAAAACAAAAAACTGCATTTCGATGATTAGTAAACAATAATGGGAAAATGTTTGCTTCATTTATTTTCGAACATTTGATGTAAATTTTTATTAAAAAAAAAATACAACGTAATAAAACATGATATTTTTATTTACAAACAAATTTATTTAACAGTTAATCTTGTTTTTCTCAATTTATCTCATCATTAAGGAACAAACATTTTGTTTTATTTTAACTAAATACCGTACGGTATTTCTTTATAGCTAGTAATGTATTATACTGAATAAAATCGATTTTTTGGTACTTATTTCTGTTTTATTTTAGACTTTGATTATATCAATTTTCTCATAATTAAATTCTCTACAATTATTGTTTGTTGATTTTATGTATTTATTACAAATTTAACAAAGTTATTGTACATCAAACTTAAAAAAAACATTGTTTCGTGCCCCAATTTTTTGCATTTAACCCTGAATCCCTCAAAAACTACTACAGGTACAGTTCTGAAACCTATTTTATTAGCTTTATCAGGTAAAAATACATAAGAATCCACGATATTTCTTACTTAATTAACCTTTCCAAAAGTTCAGTATGGCTTTATTTTACTCTTTACCCAGGAATTCAGGCGAAATCTTTCGCTAGCTGTAACTAGCTAACGAAGCGTTTTCGGACCTATGTTTATATAACATTTTTTTCATTATTTTTACTAGTAAAATGTGCTGTAGAAGTGGGGGGAGAACTTCATGAATCACCCTGTATATTATTGAACTAGATTTAAAGTCTGGTAACAATTGTATTTATAAAGTATAAGAAATATTTTTAAGACATAAATTTCTTGTTATGATTCCCAATTCTTGTTTATGTATTCAAAACATATTTCACTCATATACAAAAACTGAAATAATGTAACTATCATTCATATTTATACTTCTGTCGGAAACAGGTTGAGGTTCCTAAATATTATTAAATGGTTAATCAAACATTATCCAACGTTCAAATTAAAGTTAAAATGAAAACGTTGCAAACAAATCAAAACTGTAATAGTAGATTTTTTACAACTACAACTCCAAACATGCACTATGAGGAATTCGATTGACAGAAGCCGCCGATTGACAGTGCCGAAGCCACTCAACTGAGAGAGATGAAAATTTAATTTCTGTATGTCTCACAATATCTCGAGAAAGAATTGACATGGTTATTGATTTATAGCGATCACTTTTAATAGATAAAGTTGAGTTATGCATGTAAACCGCGGATCTAATATTACTCTATGTAAGAGTTGCTGATATATTCTTTAAACTGGTGTGCATTTATATGCTACAGGAATTCTCAGAGAATCAATTTATAAGTGGGTTTTCTGATGTTATGCCAGAACTAAGTAAGAACAATACATGTATTGATAGGTGATATCAATTAAAATTTGCTGGTTGATTCTGTTAATTTTACCTTAATAAGCTTTGATTTAAAGCAACAATCTACTCCTCCGTAGACTAGTGGATTACAGTCACGGCTCTCTAACTGAGAGATCATGGGTTCAAATCCTGGAGACTGGTGAGGTCCAGTCATGATAGGAATAATAAAATAAAATCAGATTTTTATTGCCGGAACATTAGGCTATACAACGCATGGCAAACGTCAGAGTTTTACTTTTTACTTGCTAAAATTTTTGTCAAACACACCACAAGAAATCTCATTCAAACATACAATTTTGCAAACGTACCTACATCCATTCATTCACCAATTATTCCCACTTCCAGCGACGAATTTTGTCAGCCTTTTTAATTAGTGGTCTCCCAATCATAAGCAAAAAACTCGTCAACATTATAAAATGTTTGTGACACTAAAAAGCGTTTCAAACGAGTTTTTAACACTTTGAGCGTTAGAGTGTTTTTAATTGAATCTGGTAACTTATTGACAAAAAAATAATAGCAACACAGATTTAAACAAGCCAGCATAGCCAATTTTTTCTGCATCCACCGCCATTGAGATTTGTGATTTGTATATAGTTTTGTGTATGTAGGTTTTACCGGTCATCGACGGAGCTGCCAAGTAGCAGGTTAAGTAAGTAAGAGCTGAGGCTTGAAAGAGATTAAAAAGCTGGTGCTGTTTCTGTTGACAATAATACGACAAAAATTAAAACCACTAACTAGTTCATGTATTGACTATTTCCTTTGACTATTCTCCGGTAAGTGTCAGAAGAAGATGGAAAAAGTAACTCTCTCTTGATTGTGACACTTGTACGAGTATTCAGTTTTACTTGCCATTGACTCAAAGGGCTTTGATCATCGGTGAAACATTTTTCACTCCTGGCAAAAATATAGGGGTGACTTTGAATCTTTTATTTTAGGCAGTTATTGAAGAAATGGGGAAATTTTCATAAAACAGTTGTACATTCAGTCTATATACATTAGTGGATTAGATATGTGATGGATGTTGTGTATATACAATGTATATCTTGTACTATGTGAGATGATCTTAACAATCTTTCCTTGTAACTAAATAATATCATGTACACGGAGTGAACAGCCGCATAAAATTAATGCATATGAGATAAAACTGGAGAAGCTCAAAATATACCACTGTTAATCAATCTTCATGTATAAATGATTTCAAAGTCCAAAGTAAAAAAGTAAGTCTAGATAAATTTTACATTCGTTATTAATGAGTTTTTTCCAATTTCATTTAGAATAAATCTGAATTGCTAATAATTTAATTTACATTGTTCAATACCTTGATTAAGGCTTAAAGTCAAATGTTGAATTTCATCAACACTGCAATGTTATTTATTATATTAAACATTCTTTTAGCCCAATGCTTAATGACATGTAATTAGTAATTTAATTTACTATCTCCTTCATACATTTCAAACTTTGTAACGTTGTTACACGCATTTCCACGTTAAAACGTCGTCTTTATGCTTTCATCCAACAGAACACTCCGCTTGGTGGCTTTATCGTTAAAAATCAAACATGTGACCACAAAGAACAAGAATAATTAAACACATCAGATATATTTTGAAGTTTCATGGATAAAAAGTAAAGCTTGCGTAAAGCAAAACACGAAAAACATTTTATTGATCTGCTTCTGTGCTTCAGCTGTTTCTTCTTTCGTTTTGTTCTTGTTCTTGCATCTGAGGAAAGGTCGAACTGGGTTGTTCCTTCTGTGAAAGTTTGATTAAAAATTAATTAATTGTAGAAAATGAGTAATACTCTTCGAAGGTTGGTGACACAGAGTGGTAAGTTTCCTTTGCTTGCAGTTATTCAAGTTCTAAACAATTATTAAATTTGTTATTTACAAAAGATTTTCGGCTGGGGGTGACGTTCCTTGCAATCAACACTTTTCTTGTTTAATTGGATATTATTTAGTTTCGTAAAATTACAGAAATTTGGTTATTTCCCATTTGCGAAATATATTATTTAAAATATACGCCTAATAAATATGTTCAGTTCTATATATTAATGGCCTGGATTCATTCCAAATGATGGCTTATAATGTAGGTAGTCAAACTTAAAATGGGCCTAATCTTTATGCTATGTACCTAAAACCACCCTTAACAAAGTCCGAACATGTGAAATTAACAGCGGAGTAATATAATATGAGTTTTGCATTGGTATTAACCTATTGCAAGATCTTCCCCCTGAACAAATGATTTAGGGTATAATGGAGTAGAAATGACAAATGAAATTGTAGAACATTAAAAGAGAAACTAATTTTGGCATGGGGAATAATACTTCCTTGTGCATCTGCACAGGGTGTCACATAATCTTGTGATTGACTCAACTGTGTTGGTTCATGTCAGCCATTTCGCCATCTTTGGATATATAAAATAACAATAATATTGAAAGTAGGGGAATTTTTCCCTAGTTAAATTGTGTCTTTTTTTTAATTTATACCTTTTGAGAACAATATGCTACTTAATATCAGCTGACAAATGCCTCCAGGCAACCACAGATTTGTACCCTCAGCAACAAAAAAAAATTAAACTTAGAGGGTCTAATTACAAATGCTTCCGGCCATTATTGCGAGCTAAGAAACGTATTTTGACTGCAAATATTTTATCTCTGCCTAACCATAAATTCTTATTATCTTGGATAAAATTAGGGATATAGTAAAATACGTGGACCCTGTTTTTATATTGAAATTATCAAACGATATTTAATTATTTTAGACACTGATAATCAATCAATAATAAGGTAGCCTAATTGTCACATTAACGGCCGGGGTGGCAAAATACGAGTTTCGCGTTATTAACTTATTGGAATCGTCCTACAGAAGAAAACAATATAAGGTTTGACAGGGTGGAAATGAGAAATAACGATGTTCTAGAACATAAAAAATGGAACAACTGTTCAAGCACGGAGCAATATTTCCATGTTCTACATCCACAACGGGCATCACATGACCTTTTGTGACCATGATTCAACCTTGTGATGACATCATCGGATGTGGCGCCATCTTTGCAAACGTAAATGAAAAATAATACTGAAATGAGCAGAATTTTGATCCAAATGAACAATGTTTTTCTTAAATTTCGAGCTACAAATTAATTAGTTGTTATTAATTAGTTGAAATGAGTGCCTCCGGCTATCAGCGCGGGCTTATCAGCTTTGATAATACTTTCTATACACATTCAATACATAGTCTGCTGTATTATATTACTACCCTCATTCTTACACCGGACATATTTTCGCAACTACACGGATTTTACATGTTAAATACTACAAAATCTATGAATCGCCATCCCTCAAAAATTTATGACCCGATTTTGATAATACTTTCTATACACATTCAATACATAGTCTGCTGTATTATATTATTACCCTCATTCTTACACCAGACATATTTTCGCAACTACACGGATTTTACATGTTAAATACTACAAAATCTATGAATCGCCATCCCTCAAAAATTTATGACCCGATTTTGATAATACTTTCTATACACATTCAATACATAGTCTGCTGTATTATATTATTACCCTCATTCTTACACCAGACATATTTTCGCAACTACACGGATTTTACATGTTAAATACTACAAAATCTATGAATCGCCATCCCTCAAAAAATTTATGACCCGATTTTGATAATACTTTCTATACACATTCAATACATAGTCTGCTGTATTATATTATTACCCTCATTCTTACACCAGACATATTTTCGCAACTACACGGATTTTACATGTTAAATACTACAAAATCTATGAATCGCCATCCCCCAAAAATGTACGAGCCAATTTTGATATAACTGTATAAAACTGTGTTTATACATTTAATACAGAGTCTACTACATTATATTAACCCTCATTCTTAGGTCAGACCTATATTTAAGCTACATCCTCATCATTTTAGAGGTAGGCCTACAGCTATTCATAGGTATTTCCGGTATTTGACCTGTAAAATCGATATATTTTAAAAATGGTGTGGCCTAAGAATTAGGGTTGTATTGTAGTATAGTAGACTGTCTCAAATGTGTATAGAGAGTTTTATCAAAATCGGCTTGTACGTTTTTGAGGCATATCCATTTGTGTTTGTTTTATTTATTTGTCTTCTAATAATAAAATTGTTTTGTTTTGTTTTATTTGTGTTTTAATAATAACATTAATTTAGTTTTGTTTAAAGGACAGGTTCAGGGAATAAGTTATTTAGAAGTAGTTCAGAAACTAGGTTAAGAGCAGTTCACGAAACCAGGTTAGGATTCGTGTTAGATGATTAGTTCTTTCTATGGATGAAATCTATGGGCAGTTTCACACTGCTTTACATTTTTTACCATGGGGTCATACCTTATGAAATCGACCCACAAAAACAATTACTTGACCACCTCAGATTTTGATGAAATTTGGTATGAAGGTAGTCCTCATATAGAATAGGAAAATTGTCAATTCCCCTCACCCCTCAAATATTTCAAGCCCAACATATTTCGAAATCACCGTAGCTTTACTCCTAATGTAGCTAGAGAGATAGATGGTTATAAATGTCATTTTATTCCGTTTTAAGTGCTCTTTCTTTTGATGTACAACACAATATACTTTGTCATAATTTCAAAGCAATTTTGATTTTGACTCTCAAAAATGCCTTTTTTTAAATTAAAAAAATCCTATACATAGTTTGGTTTTGGTAAGTGATTCTCTAAATTTGCAAGTGGGAGTCTAATGGGTTCATAGTTAAATAATAATTAAGAGTGGTATTTTATGAATCTGTTGGCAGTCAGTGTTGAATGTGTTGTGAGTCAGCTTGTTATGGGCTCACCTGCTACAGAGTGTTTTAACTGTATTACATTTATTGTGAACTTAAAAATACATTTTTAACACTTACATCTTAGGCAAAGGTTATCCAGAGTTTAAGATTTCTAAAGTTTTATGGCATGTTCCTTCCTGTAGGCGTGGTGGGATCAACTTTACGAAGTACGTCTGTCAATGGTATCTGCAATGTGTCTAAATGAAGGACCAGCAGAATGCAGAAATGTCACTTTTACTTCATCTACTTCCTTTATTCTTTTCCAACACATATGTTAGCCACCATTTTTGGTCATATACAGGGATAAAAGTATGATACTCCTGTGCTCACTTAATAGTTGCTGATTGGCTGAAACGTTATTCACAAACTTCTCAGCCTCAACATATCTTTAGTGGAGAAGGTAAAATTAATTTCAGATAAATTTTCAACTACCTGTTCATAGTGGGAAAGGAGTTATAATTTGGTCTTTATTTGGATATTGTAGGCTTGTTCTTTCATAAAGTCTCTTCGTTGAACCCCCTACTCCATCAAATTGGTCTGTGTCCATGGGCAGTAACAGAAAAATGCCATATTTTTACATTGTGCAGCACTTCGATCTGAGTAATAACAAATATTTTTTCACAAACCTGAAGAATCATCTAGTTCAGTCTCCTGATTATTATTTATTAGTGTCTCCTTAACATTTTTACATAAAGTGCATTATAAAATTAAAAATAAACCGTTTACAATTATTTTGTAAATAACTAAATTGCTGTCTTAGGGGCAACCCTCTTTTAATTACTCAAATTATAATGATGATAATAATCACCATTATAATGAAATTAACCCTCGAGCTGGCAGTTGAAATGTCCTCAAGTGGCAGGCCATTTTGAGGTGTTTTGCAGTAGTATCGGTTTTTAATTTTTTTTAAATATAATTTGATTATAAACCTATATGTATTATATATCATTGTTTTCACAAGAAAATTTACTTTTTATTTATGGAAATGAAAACCCCAAAATATAAGAAATTTATCACTTTTTTACTAAGTTTGTTTTCAAAAAATAAAAAAAAGTATGTAAAAGTGGTTGGGGTACCTATAAAAGACATATTGTGTGAAAAAAAAAATATTTCCAAAATACCCAAAATGTTGAAAATTTTTTATAGTTTTAGAAAATGTATAGTTTAGTACATTTTTTTTATTAAAACAATTATGAAATACTCTAAACTGAAAAAAGTACAATACAGCTAAATTCGTTGCTATGGATACGACTGTGTTATAAAATTCATCAAAATCTTAATTATTACTCGAAAAATTCATAAAATACATTAAGAGTAAGCCTATAAAAATAAATAAAGAAGCTTTACATCGTGATCATCGCATATGAAAATGATCCTAAAGCTAACTAAAACTATCACAACACTGCACATAGCCTAGAATACAAAAGTTCACTATATATTTTTTTCACATATATTTCTTCATAACATCACAAAATAAACTGATAAAACACAATCTATGAGAATTTATACGCATAAATAAACACACTTATTACATAAAACACTTATTTCATGTAATAAACTTACGTTTTAGATGGACAAGAATAACGCGACCGGGTAACAATACAACAACAATGGCTGACTGTTTACAAACAACTCTCGTTTTCAATATGTCATACTTAAATCATTGCATACAAAACAAAACAAAATACATCGATCAAATCAGCAACTATTTCTGATTCCAGTGGTATATGAATCATTGCAGTTTAGTTCGTGTATTGATTATAACAGATGTCAAACGGGCACGTGTCAAATCGACTGATAGTCAGGTGACTGCCACTACAGAAACATTAATATCGACTGATAATCAGGTGACTGCCAGTTGTAGAGTTAAGTAATGTAAGGATACATATTATGACATTTTAACAAAATCTTGTAAACACCCTTTTTAAAATTATTTAATTATGAACCCATTTGTCCCCCACTGTGAATTTTTTTGTAACTTTATAACCAATTTATAGAAATGTGTTTAAAATGTTCAAAAAATATATTTTTTAGAAAATCAAAGTTTTGAATTGTAATTTAAAAAAATCGTTTATGACAATGTCTGTTGTGTACATAAAAAAAGACCATTTACAACTGAGTACAATGACACTACTCTCATCTCTCTAGCTCAACTAGGAGAAAAGCTATGGTGATTTCAAAATATGATTGTTATGGTTTTTTGGTAGAGAGAGGGTCAAATTTACCGTCAGGATGGCAATGGGTTCTCCACTGTTTCCTATTTTCGCCAATATCTTTATGCAGCTCAGTTCAAACCAAAGATTTGGTGAAGGTATGTGGATGATACCCTTGTTATTTTTCCTCATGGAAAACACTGAATTGAATGAGTTCTTGAATCACATTAATAGTATTTCTCCTTACATCAGGCTCACAAAGGAAGTGGAAGTCCAAAACAAGCTTCCTTTTTTGGATGTGTGTGTATTAAGAGGTAGAGATGTCCTTAAAAGACAATTGTTTTTCGAAAGAAAACACGCACACACACACACAGGAAAATAAATTAAATTATCAATCAAGCCATCAAAAATCTGTTAAAGAAGGAGTGACTACATGCTATTTGATAGAACAAAGAGATTATGCTCGGATAAAGGTCAATTAAAAGAGGAATTTAAGAAAGTTGAATCGGATCTTAGACGCAATGGATACCCTCAATTATTAGTAATAAATAATTGCAAACGAACCAGAAGAATCATTCCTGAGTCAGAAAAACAAAATAGTGATGAAGTTTCATTTATGTCAAATCTCTTATGTGCCGGGATTATCAGAGAAAATTAGAAGAGTAGGTAGAAAGTAAAACATTAGAACCACGTTTAAAACACAATACTATTGGACAAACTCTCATAAAAACAAAACCAAAAAATGGCTCACAGGATTCCAAAAACTGTGTTCACAGTATAAAATGTAGTTGCAATCGGAGTACAGTATCAGAGAATGGTTCATATGCTTAGCAAGAATCCAAGAAATATATGAAAATATCTCACCATATTTCTCCTGTTCAGTGATTAAACGGCTCATAACTTGAGTCCAAGAAACGTAGTTTAACAATAAACATGCAATTAATAGATTCACACAGGTTACTGCCAAATAGAAGATTGTCGGAAAATGATTTGTGTTTGGTCTCACAATGTCGTATTATATTTGAGTTTTCAAACTATGCAAAGGTCTCACAATGTCATTTTATATACAAGCTTTTAACTACCGCAACTGTTTGTTGACAAATCAAACAATACAAATCGGTCCATTCGTCGCCAGGAGTAAACCCCACCAACTCCAACAGCCATCTCCCACAGTAGACTAGACTTATCGAATTGCCCATGAACCCCAGAATCTCGACATATGCGGTTAGTGATGTGCCGCTCCTGGACATCCATAAGGTTGCCCAGATTGAAGTGGTACATCGGTTTTTGCTGTGCCCAGTGGTGGATTCAACTGGAATGTATAAACCAGCCAGAAGTGATCCCTGCTGGATTTTTTTTTTTTAGTAAGGTATGGTACTGTTTGCTGGGCCATGTAACTGTTTATAGAAAATCTTATCAAAGCTAAACAGAAAAGCAATTAGAATAAGCACTTTCGATCATCCAGGAACCATTTTAAAAAATCTTCAAATTTTGACAGTCAGAGGTGTATAGATAATGGAAATTCTGATTCAAACTTACAAAAGTGTGCAAATCAAACCTCTCATTTCCCAACATAATTATTTTACATAGAACATTAATGCTATTTCTGTCCAATACATATAACTACCCACTTTAAAAAAGCATTTTCTTATATTTTTTCAATAAATTACCATTAGTGTGGAGGCAGATTCCAACATTAAATTCCCTTAAAAAACTAATTAAAGAAGTTTTTCTAGAAAATTACATATATACATTTGATGATTTTAAAACCATATTCACCAGAAACTTAGAAATTGTGTACATATTGACTCCATGATGTGCCATACTTAAAATTATTATGGAAATTTGGTATAATTTTCCTGTAACACCCCCCACCTTTGGCTGAGCTACTAACTACGAAATTACTAACTACTGAACTACTAAACTACCGGTACAGATATTATTTCATGCTCTGTTCTCTGTTACACTGGTGGGAAACACAAGGAGTGCTTATGACTCTATACCCCTGCCAACTTCAAGAAACTGCCTGTAAATGGTCTCCCATTGCTGAACTACTGAACTACCGGTACAGATATTATTTCATGCTCTGTTCTCTGTTACACTGGTAGGAAACACAAGGAGTGCTTATGACTCTATTCCCCTGCCAACTTCAAGAAACTGCCTGTAAATGGTCTCCCATTGCTGAACTACTGAACTACCGGTACAGATATTATTTCATGCTCTGTTCTCTGTTACACTGGTGGGAAAAACAAGGAGTGCTTATGACTCTATAACCCCTGCCAACTTCAAGAAACTGCCTGTAAATGGTCTCCCATTGCTGAACTACTGAACTACCGGTACAGATATTATTTCATGCTCTGTTCTCTGTTACACTGGTGGGAAACACAAGGAGTGCTTATGACTCTATACCCCTGCCAACTTCAAGAAAACTGCCTGTAAATGGTCTCCCATTGCTGAACTACTGAACTACCGGTACAGATATTATTTCATGCTCTGTTCTCTGTTACACTGGTGGGAAACACAAGGAGTGCTTATGACTCTATACCCCTGCCAACTTCAAGAAACTGCCTGTAAATGGTCTCCCATTGCTGAACTACTGAACTACCGGTACAGATATTATTTCATGCTCTGTTCTCTGTTACACTGGTGGGAAACACAAGGAGTGCTTATGACTCTATACCCCTGCCAACTTCAAGAAACTGCCTGTAAATGGTCTCCCATTGCTGAACTACTGAACTACCGGTACAGATATTATTTCATGCTCTGTTCTCTGTTACACTGGTGGGAAACACAAGGAGTGCTTATGACTCTATACCCCTGCCAACTTCAAGAAACTGCCTGTAAATGGTCTCCCATTGCTGAACTACTGAACTACCGGTACAGATATTATTTCATGCTCTGTTCTCTGTTACACTGGTGGGAAACACAAGGAGTGCTTATGACTCTATACCCCTGCCAACTTCAAGAAACTGCCTGTAAATGGTCTCCCATTGCTGAACTACTGAACTACCGGTACAGATATTATTTCATGCTCTGTTCTCTGTTACACTGGTGGGAAACACAAGGAGTGCTTATGACTCTATACCCCTGCCAACTTCAAGAAACTGTCTGTAAATGGTCTCCCATTGCTGAACTACTAAACTACCGGTACAGATATTATTTCATGCTCTGTTCTCTGTTACACTGGTGGGAAACACAAGGAGTGCTTATGACTCTATACCCCTGCCAACTTCAAGAAACTGCCTGTAAATGGTCTCCCATTGCTGAACTACTGAACTACCGGTACAGATATTATTTCATGCTCTGTTCTCTGTTACACTGGTGGGAAACACAAGGAGTGCTTATGACTCTATACCCCTGCCAACTTCAAGAAACTGTCTGTAAATGGTCTCCCATTGCTGAACTACTAAACTACCGGTACAGATATTATTTCATGCTCTGTTCTCTGTTACACTGGTGGGAAACACAAGGAGTGCTTATGACTCTATACCCCTGCCAACTTCAAGAAACTGTCTGTAAATGGTCTCCCATTGCTGAACTACTAAACTACCGGTACAGATATTATTTCATGCTCTGTTCTCTGTTACAGTGGTGAGGAACGCGAGAAGGGGACATGACTATGCCCCTGCCAACTTCAAGAAACTGCCTGTAAATGGTCTCCCATTGCTGAACTACTAAACTACCGGTACAGATATTATTTCATGCTCTGTTCTCTGTTACAGTGGTGAGGAACGCGAGAAGGGGACATGACTATGCCCCTGCCAACTTCAAAAAACCGACTATGGATGATCTCCCTGTGCCCAGTGGCTCCTGGCAGGACCATCACAACGCCATGCAGGCCAAGTACAACAAGCATTTAATTCTTGGCACTGGATTTTTTGTGGTCACGCTAATTGTGGTCAGTATTATATACTTTATTAGCAAGTAGTAATCATTGAACTTTAGTATACACTTGTTAATACTTAAAATTTTGCTTTACATTTATTACTGGTCAGATTATCATATAGAGGTAGAATAAGTAAATAAGTTTTTATCATTTTACACAAAGCATCGACTATGAGTAGAGACAGAGTAATAAAGATCCTATATTATACATTATTAGGATACCCTATTGCAATTTGCTCTGAAATTATTGAAAAAAATCTATATCATCTCACTGAACATATGCCCCAGTACCCTAAAGTACTTCCTAAGTTCCTAAGAGTTTATACAGGGTGTGGCAGCATAACTTCCTTTTTTCAAAACTCAATAAAAACTATTGTATGCATCAGAAAATATTTATTTATTTTTTATAATGTAGGTACATGTCTAAAGTTTTTATTTACATTGTTTTGAAGATCAAATCTGTTAGGTGACGTCCCCCATTCTCCATACATTGCGTAAGCCAATTTCTGGCGTTTGTCATGACTGTTGTTAGCGTAGCAGGTGTTATGTTGGCAATTTCTTCTCGGATGTTGGTCTTCAAATCTTGTAGGGTTCTTGGACGGTTCACATAAACACGGGATTTCAAAAAAACCCATAGAAAAAAATTACAAGGTGACAGATCGGGAGAGCGTGCCGGCCATTCCAAATCGCCTCTAATTGAGATAAGGCGCTCTGGAAAGTTTTCCCTCAAAACAGCCATTGATGCTCTCGAAGTGTGTGCTGTTGCAACATCTTGTTGAAACCAAGTGTCCCCCAAATCCAAATCTTCTAGCCGTGGGAAAAAAAAATTCTGTAGCATGTTTACATACCGGTCCGAAGTCACTGTCACTGTAACCTCATTTTCCTCAAAAAACCAGGGACCAATAATTCCAGCAGAGGAAATTGCACACCACACTGTGACTTTCTGTGAATGCAAAGGCCTTTGATGCAATTCTCGAGGGTTGGTGTCAGCCCAGTAGCGCATGTTTTGTTTGTTTACCGACCCACACAAATGAAAATGGGCTTCATCGCTAAAAAACACAATAGCACCCTCGGGAACAACATCAAGAAGAAGCTCACACGCGTTCATATCCGAGAATTGAAGTCACGTTCTGAAAGTTCCTGCACTATCTCCATCTTATAGGGATGAAAATGAAGATCATCACGAAAAATTCTTCTCACAGAAGGATCGGATAGTCCAAGGGCAGATGCGTGTTTGCGCGCAGAACGCTGTGGTGATCGCAACATTGACGCTCTCACTGCTTCAATGTTCTCAGGTGATCTAACGGGCCGAGGGACTCCAGTTCTTCGTTTTTGTCGCACTTGCAGTTTGTCTGAATGTAGTGACCCATGTAACAATTGATTTGCGGTCTGGGACGGGAGCTAACGGGGCTAAATTAAAGCGATTCCGAAATGCACGCTGTGTTGCAATAACCGAACATCCGCTTGAAAACTAGGCCTCAACGGCAAAGGCACGCTTCTCACTATTCCAATGCATGATGGCAACTAAACCGTGTCGGGACAAAACTTTACAGTACCCCCTCTTGAATGAGACCACTAGCGCTCCGCTATGACATCAACTAACTGAATGGCGCGCATTTTAAAAAAGGAAGTTATGCTGCCGCACCCTGTATATACAGAGTGTCCTAAAACTCACTACCGATATGAGACGACTATATCGGACGACAAAAGTATTCTAAATCCTGCAATTGGTAAGGATATTATGATCACAGTTAATCAATGTAGTGTTAAAATCAGCTGATTAGAAGAGCTCAAATTAAAACAGCTGGGTCATATAATCACAGTGGGTATTGTTTAGTTCATAAATTTTTCTTTTACAGAAACAACTATTTTGAAGAAACAGTTCACTAAAACAGGAAACACATTGCTATAAATAATGTACCAACAAACTTGTTTATCCTTACAGAGTAATAACCAACACTAAAGTCAGTGACAGTATTATAACGAAACACATTGCTATAAATAATGTACCAACAAACTTGTTTATCCTTACAGAGTAATAACCAACACTAAAGTCAGTGACAGTATTATAACGAAACACATTGCTATAAATAATGTACCAACAAACTTGTTTATCCTTACAGAGTAATAACCAACACTAAAGTCAGTGACAGTATTATAACGAAACACATTGCTATAAATAATGTACCAACAAACTTGTTTATCCTTACAGAGTAATAACCAACACTAAAGTCAGTGACAGTATTATAACGAAACACATTGCTATAAATAATGTACCAACAAACTTGTTTATCCTTACAGAGTAATAACCAACACTAAAGTCAGTGACAGTATTATAACGAAACACATTGCTATAAATAATGTACCAACAAACTTGTTTATCCTTACAGAGTAATAAACCAACACTAAAATCAGTGACAGTATTATAACGAAACAAATAGAATATTTGTATTATTTTACAGAAATACAATTAGTGACACAACATGTAAAGAAACAAAAAGACATGACACAGAATACATTTGGTTCAACCACTATTCATCTGTCGGAGAACAAAATCGTTATAATTATAAAGCTTTTTACAGACTACAAGAGAAAGAAGCAAATTATGCAATCTTGTTCTTAGTCTAACATGGTCAGTGTCATAAACCGGAAGTCTATGATTTTAGTTGTACAAGAAATCTTGTTCTTAGTCTAACATGGTCAGTGTCATAAACCGGAAGTCTATGATTTTAGTTGTACAAGAAATCTTGTTCTTAGTCTAACATGGTCAGTGTCATAAACCGGAAGTCTATGATTTTAGTTGTACAAGAAATCTTGTTCTTAGTCTAACATGGTCAGTGTCATAAACCGGAAGTCTATGATTTTAGTTGTACAAGCAATCTTGTTCTTAGTCTAACATGGTCAGTGTCATAAACCGGAAGTCTATGATTTTAGTCGTACAAGAAATCTTGTTCTTAGTCTAACATGGTCAGTGTCATGAACCGGAAGTCTATGATTTTAGTCGTACAAGAAATCTTGTTCTTAGTCTAACATGGTCAGTGTCATAAACCGGAAGTCTATGATTTTAGTCGTACCAGAAATCTTGTTCTTATTCTAACATGGTCCAGTGTCATGAAACCGGAAGTCTATGATTTTAGTCGTACAAGAAATCTTGTTCTTAGTCTAACATGGTCAGTGTCATAAACCGGAAGTCTATGATTTTAGTCGTACCAGAAATCTTGTTCTTAGTCTAACATGGTCAGTGTCATGAACCGGAAGTCTATGATTTTAGTCATACAAGATATCTTGTTCTTAGTCTAACATGGTCAGTGTCATGAACCGGAAGTCTATGATTTTAGTCATACAAGATATCTTGTTCTTAGTCTAACATGGTCAGTGTCATGAACCGGAAGTCTATGATTTTAGTCATACAAGATATCTTGTTCTTAGTTTAACATGGTCAGTGTGATGATCCGGAAGTCTATGATTTTAGTCGTACAAGAAATCTTGTTCTTTATCTCATGTTGTCAGTGACATAAACTAAGAAGACTTTGATAATAGCCTGGCTGTCGTACCGATCAGCGCGATATGCCTCTCAGCATGTTAAACGCTGTATTATGTGTGTGTTTCAGGCCAAGGAGTCTGGCCATCCTCCACCACTATGGACTGAGGGATTAATTATGACATTTAGTACCTTTTTTTTAAGGAGAAGCCGATTCTCTTTTAAACACTGTGGTGTGTGTGTGTTTCAGGCAAAGGTGTCCAGCTTGTTCTACTTCAATTGGACCCCTCCACCATGTCCTGTCAAGGACTAAGAAATAGATTATGACATTATTAGTACATATTAAATACTGTGGTCTGTGTGTGTTTCAGGCAAAGGTGTCCAGCTTGTTCTACTTCAACTGGACTCCTCCAACTGTGTCCTGTCAAGGACTAAGAAATAGATTATGACATTATTAGTACATATTAAACACTGTGGTCTGTGTGTGTTTCATGCAAAGGTGTCCAGCTTGTTCTACTTCAATTGGACCCCTCCAGCTGTGTCCTGTCAAGGACTAAGAAATAGATTATGACATTATTAGTACATATTAAACACTGTGGTCTGTGTGTGTTTCAGACAAAGGTGTCCAGCTTGTTCTACTTCAATTGGACCCCTCCACCATGTCCTGTCAAGGACTAAGAAATAGATTATGACATTATTAGTACATATTAAATACTGTGGTCTGTGTGTGTTTCAGGCAAAGGTGTCCAGCTTGTTCTACTTCAACTGGACTCCTCCAACTGTGTCCTGTCAAGGACTAAGAAATAGATTATGACATTATTAGTACATATTAAACACTGTGGTCTGTGTATGTTTCATGCAAAGGTGTCCAGCTTGTTCTACTTCAATTGGACCCCTCCAACTGTGTCCTGTCAAGGACTAAGAAATAGATTATGACATTATTAGTACATATTGTATAACAGATTGTTTTATCACGTAAAAAGCTTTATAACTCCTCATCAGCATGGTTTTCTTCCCTGGTCGATCCATAACTTCAAACTTGCTAAGCTTTTCTGACTTTTGTACTTCAACTATCGATTTTGGTGGCCAAGTAGACGTCATTTATACGGATTTCGAAAAAGCATTTGATAAGGTAGACCATTTGGCATTACTTTCTAGACTGAACTACTTTGGGTTGTCTTCATCATTGATAAAATTATTTTCATCTTATTTATCCAAAAGAACTCAATACGTGTCTTATAATGGGGCTCTATCTTTTGATTTCCATCCAGAGTCTGGAGTCCCTCAAGGGTCAAATTTAGGACCACTCCTATTTATTGTATTTATTAACAACATAACCTCATCAATAAAAAATTGTAATTTTTTGCTTTATGCGGACGATTTAAAAATATTCAAAAGTATCAATAATATTTCTGACTGTGAGGAGTTACAAGATGACTTGGATAATCTTTTTCAATGGAGTTGCAACAATTTAAAATTCAACATCAATAAGTGTTCAATTATGCGATTTTCTAGAAAGTCTGAGCAAAATATTGTTCGTTTAGATTATGAAATGGGAGGAACAAAATTAGTGTCTAATAATTCCATTAAAGACCTAGGCATTATATTCGATGAGGAATTTTCTTTTGCAGATCACGTAGTTTCAGTTTGTAAGTCTTCCTTTTCCATTTTAGGTTTCATACGCAGATCTAGTAACTTCTTAAAAAATACTGACGTAATAAAGCTTCTTTACTGCTCTTTAGTGAGATCTAGATTGGAGTTTGGATCGGTCATCTGGAACCCATATTACGCATATCAGTCTGACTTAATAGAGAGTGTCCAGAAGAAATTTCTGAGGTTTTTGTATTTTAAAGAGTTTAATCACTACATAACAGTCGTTCCATATCCAGAATTGTTATCATTGTTCGGTATTGACTCCCTGGGTAAAAGGAGACGGGTGGCTATGTTGGTGTGCCTGTATAAGCTGGTGGGCGGTGTGCTGGACGACTCGGCTCTGCTGTCTAAACTACAATTCAATGTCCCTCGGCTGAATTCAAGAAGTCGTTTATTGTTTTCGCCTCGTTACTCTCGTACCAATCTGGCGGCTAACTCCCCATTAAATGTAATGATTCGTTTGCATAACTCACTCCCAATCAATGTTGATATTTTTGGCAACTCATTAGACCAATTTATTCAGGGTGTTTCACTCAGTATTAATTAGTTTGGTTTTTGTATTATCGTTATTTAACTGTTATAAAAAATATTAAGTCTTGTTATTGTTGTTGTTACTTATTTATTTGTTACAGATATCTATTGTTATTTGTTGTCAACTATTACTATTTATTATTTTACATCATCCATACACATTTTATTACATTGCTTCTTGTTGATTTAAATGTTATACTTCTCAGCTGTGAACTATACTTGTTTGTCATTGTTTTGAGAGCGCATGAAGATGAACTTTTAAATTGTTATTTTTAGTATTTATCCTCTATTTAGTATTACTTTAATGCTTCATTGTAATTGGGCAATGCCTGTAATGTAAGCATTTCTTCAATAAACGAATTATGAATATATTAAACACTGTGGTCTGTGTGTGTTTCAGGCAAAGGTGTCCAGCTTGTTCTACTTCAACTGGCCCCTCCAACTGTGTCCTGTCAAGGACTAAGAAATAGATTATGACATTATTAGTACATATTAAACACTGTGGTCTGTGTGTGTTTCAGGCAAAGGTGTCCAGCTTGTTCTACTTCAACTGGACTCCTCCAACTGTGTCCTGTCAAGGACTGAGAAATAGATTATGACATTTAGTACATATTAAACACTGTGGTCTGTGTGTGTTTTTCAGACAAAGGTGTCTAGCTTGTTCTACTTCAATTGGACCCCTCCACTATGTCCTGTCAAGGACTGAGAAATAGATTATGACATTTAGTACATATTAAACACTGTGGTCTGTGTGTGTTTCAGGCAAAGGTGTCTAGCTTGTTCTACTTCAACTGGACCCCTCCACCATGTCCTGTCAAGGACTGAGAAATAGATTATGACATTTAGTACATATTAAACACTGTGGTCTGTGTGTGTTTCAGGCAAAGGTGTCCAGCTTGTTCTACTTCAACTGGACTCCTCCAACTGTGTCCTGTCAAGGACTGAGAAATAGATTATGACATTTAGTACATATTAAACACTGTGGTCTGTGTGTGTTTCAGACAAAGGTGTCTAGCTTGTTCTACTTCAACTGGACCCCTCCAACATGTCCTGTCAAGGACTGAGAAATAGATTATGACATTTAGTACATATTAAACACTGTGGTCTGTGTGTGTTTCAGGCAAAGGTGTCTAGCTTGTTCTACTTCAACTGGACCCCTCCAACATGTCCTGTCAAGGACTGAGAAATAGATTATGACATTTAGTACATATAAACACTGTGGTCTGTGTGTGTTTCAGACAAAGTGTCTAGCTTGTTCTACTTCAACTGGACCCCTCCAACATGTCCTGTTAAGGACTGAGAAATAGATTATGACATTTAGTACATATTAAACACTGTGGTCTGTGTGTGTTTCAGACAAAGGTGTCTAGCTTGTTCTACTTCAACTGGACCCCTCCACCATGTCCTGTCAAGGACTGAGAAAATAGATTATGACATTTAGTACATATTAAACACTGTGGTCTGTGTGTGTTTCAGGCAAAGGCGTCCGGCTTGTTCTACTTCAACTGGAACCCTCCACCATTCCCCGTAAAGGACTGAGGAATTAGTTATCACATTTAGTACCTATTAAAAATTACATCCGTTATGTTTTAATTTCTAAATAAAATAAATTAAATTAAAGTTACATATAGTTTTATCTTGTCTACTCCTCATTATATATTTTATTTAATTTTAAAATATTAACTGCTTTATAAATACCATATTTTTCACTGTCATAAGGTCCCATCTTGGTATTTATAATTCATATTTTGTAGCCTCTGGATTGACAATAGACAATACTTCTTTATTTACATGTTCTTCCAGAACAGTGTTAGCGTCATAAATACAAGTTTTACAAGGTTGTAGAAAATTGTGATAGGCTTATACATTAGGTTGATTGTAATGTAAATGTTTTGCTGTTATCCCCGGTTCATGAATTCTGATATCGTGTAGAATGGGTTGGCCAGTAGCCAATTTTTGAGCTCTTCATGGAAACGTTGTCCTCCAATTGTCTTCAGCTGCAAGGGTAGGGCGTTCCACATTTTTCCTCCAGCGTAGCTTGGTTTTCTTTCTGTCAGTGAGCGGTGGTGGATAGGGAGACAGTAGTTTGCTCTATGCCGGGTATTGTTTAAATTGTATGATATATATATATATATATATATATATATATATATATATATACAGAATAAAATAAACAAACCTACTTTGCGTTTGTGGATAATAATGGTATCCACCTGATATTTATTAGTGAAACACTGACAATGGAACTAGTGTTTGTTGACATTAGTGATGTACTCCTGGACAGCAGCAGATCTGCAGTATGCTAATTACCGTTTGACACAACGTACTTTGTGTTTGTGGATAATTGTGTCCACCTGATTATTTATTAGTGAAACACTGACAGTGGAACTAGTGTTTGTTGACATTAGTGATGTACTCCTGGACAGCAGCAGATCTGCAGTATGCTAATTACCGTTTGATACAACGTACTTTGTGTTTGTGGATAATTGTGTCCACCTGATTATTTATTAGTGAAACACTGACAGTGGAACTAGTGTTTGTTGACATTAGTGATGTACTCCTGGACAGCAGCAGATCTGCAGTATGCTAATTACCGTTTGATACAACGTACTTTGTGTTTGTGGATAATTGTGTCCACCTGATTATTTATTAGTGAAACACTGACAGTGGAACTAGTGTTTGTTGACATTAGTGATGTGTGATGTACTCCTGGACAGCAGCAGATCTGCAGTATGCTAATTACCGTTTGATACAACGTACTTTGTGTTTTTGGATAATTGTGTCCACCTGATTATTTATTAGTGAAACACTGACAGTGGAACTAGTGTTTGTTGACATTAGTGATGTGTGATGTACTCCTGGACAGCAGCAGCTGCAGTATGCTAATTACCGTTTGATACAACGTACTTTGTGTTTTTGGATAATTGTGTCCACCTGATTATTTATTAGTGAAACACTGACAGTGGAACTAGTGTTTGTTGACATTAGTGATGTGTGATGTACTCCTGGACAGCAGCAGCTGCAGTATGCTAATTACCGTTTTACACAACGTACTTTGTGTTTGTGGATAATTGTGTCCACCTGATTATTTATTAGTGAAACACTGACAGTGGAACTAGTGTTTGTTGACATTAGTGATGTGTGATGTACTCCTGGACAGCAGCAGATCTGCAGTATGCTAATTACCGTTTGATACAACGTACTTTGTGTTTGTGGATAATTGTGTTCCACCTGATTATTTATTAGTGAAACACTGACAGTGGAACTAGTGTTTGTTGACATTAGTGATGTGTGATGTACTCCTGGACAGCAGCAGATCTGCAGTATGCTAATTACCGTTTGATACAACGTACTTTGTGTTTTTGGATAATTGTGTCCACCTGATTATTTATTAGTGAAACGCTGACAGTGGAACTATAGGTAAACCGCTAACAAAATAACCTTGGTTGATTTGAGTTCACGCAGGATGGGGTAAAAATCCCTCCGCCGCCCCTCCAAGCATCCCCACCACTGCTCGGCGCTCACTCTATTTCAATCTAATAAAATCAGCTGACTAATCCGGCTCAGTCGGTATCGTTCACTGCTGCGACCCGTTCAGTTGAACCGGTCAGTACAGAGTTACTAAGCCTTCCCGCTAGAGCGTGTTTTACAGGTTATCGTGTTGACTGAACAAAATGAAAGAATGAACGACTGGATGTAATGACCAAGTGAACGAAAGGACCTGCTTGCAAAAAAAGTGTTCTAAATGTTTTAAACGTTAATATTTAAGAACAATGGACTTGGTTGATTAATATGCCTTTGATTTATCATAAGATTATTTCACTACAAATGTTTCAATAAATTACTAAACATCAAATAGACACATTGCATTGTTTGAAAATAATTTATTTTTATAAATAACAACACATTTTAAACGTTTAATCGATTAAGTTACCACCACTTTTCATAATACCCAGGCTGAGCCATTAAAATAATATTACACAATACTACACAGAACACCTCCTCTTAGATCGACCCTGTACATCGCACCTATATCGACCATGTGTTACCACATGATAACCTTTTAAATGCTAATTGGCAATCAATTTTTAACAGCACTAATGTTAATGTTTTTACATTACAACTTCAGAATACAGTGGAACCTGGCTAATTCGAACTTCTATAATTCGAAATCTTCTTTAATTCGAATATTTATATTGGTCCCTAGCATTTTCTATATAAGTAATGCAAAAATATCGTGGTTAATTCGAAGTTTATTTTGGATAATTCGAACTTTTTACAGCGAACCCGCGAAAAGACGCTGCACTCTTTCTAATCGCAAGGCCATTGAACACAGATCTAGCCACCCTCCCGCCAGGCCGGCCGGCTCGGCCCCATCCTTCCCGCGCCTATTGTTTTGTAGACGTGACTTCGGTTGTCCAGCCTATGGACCAGGGGATCATAAAAAATCTAAAACAGTTTTTACAGACGTTTATTGGTTGAGTACATACTGACTGAAGATAGCGACGCCCTAAAAATCAAGTTAGACATTCTTCAAGCCTCTCGCATGTGCAAGAAAGCTTGGTACAAAGTAACGTCCGAAACGATCAAACATTGCTTTAAAAAAGCTGGTTTTGTAAAAAAAGGAGGACTACGGCGAAAAAACCAACGACATTATAGCGGAAGCGGTACCTTCAGTTGACGGCTGGAAGGACGTCATTACTGACCCTGCCATCTCGTTTGAAGATTTTGTCAACGTGGATGAAGATGTTGCAGTATGTGGTGAGATAACAGACGCGGAGATCATCGCTTACGTGCTCAACAATAAACAAGATGGCGACATGGCATCGGGTGACGAAGACGGCGAGTCATCAGTTGGGGCGGAAATTAACGTTCCGAGTGCGGCCGCCCATCACATCATGGAACTTAGACGTATTTTTGAAAGTAAAAATGACGTAAGTGAGTCTATTTTCAATTCATTGAATATGGCAGAATCTTTTGTCACTTCCGAAAGACTTAACTTTAGAAAACAAGTGAAGATTTCCGACTTCTTTCGAAAAAATTAAACTTATTTTCTTTTATTCAAAAACAAATAATGCAATTGTGTATTTTTTACATAATTCATGACTCAAATTTTGCACTGTTTTACTATAATTTGCTTGGTAGAAATGCACAGAAAATCATACATTTACAACCATTCATGTTATTTTCAATAAAGGTTTTCAGCAAAGATGTAAAGTGCCATTATTTTAAGCCTTTAATTCTTTACTTTTTTTAATTCGAATTTTTGGATAATTCGAATTTTTTTATTGGTACCTTGAGATTCGAATTATCCAAGTTCCACTGTATTATTACAATTTCAATAGACAATCGAATAAATTTATAATGAGGTCAAAAAAAGCTAAAACCATGGATTACTTCAGATTTAGTCCATGCTATAAGACAAAGAGATAAATTACGTAAATTAGTGAAAAAGCAACCACTTAATGTGGAGCTTAAAACCTGCTATGTCAACTGCAGGAACATTTTATGCAGAAATTTAAAGCAACTAAAAAAATATTATTTTTGTGATAAATTCGACCAAGCTAATGGGGATTTAAATATGTTTTAGGGGGTTTTAATTAAATTGAGTGGTAGAGGGGTTAACAAAGTTTCTTACCTAAATAAATATTTGCCAAATACCAAATTATTCAATGACAAAATTAAGCTTGAAGTAGCTAACGAATTTAATAAATTCTGTACTAATGTGGGTCAGAACTTGGCGAACTCTAATGGCTCAAATATAATAATTTTTTTCGAAGACAGATCTTATAGGCTTCATTCGACCTTTAAACTTACGCACTGTTACAAGAGGTTATACGTTACGTATCCAGATTGAGTGGAAATTTCGCTCTTGGGCACGATTCAATACCTGCAAGTATATTACAAAAAAAATCACATCATAATGTGAATGTGTCAAAACACATTAATTTTTTTTCAAATAAAATCCGCAAGTACATTTTTGCCTTCAGACAATTACGAGAAGTACTCACAGATAAGGAAATTAAAGTGGTCTATTTTGCTTTCGTTCAATATCAACTCTTTATTTCTTGAGCCATTAATTTTTGAACAAAAAACCATACTAAAAATAATGATTTTTAAGAGTACAACATATTCTTTAGAATTAATTTTCTTCGAGGAAGAGCTAATAACTAAGAAATTTGTTAATCAAAACCATTCTTACTTACTTATACATTAATTTTCATACTCTTTTAGCGTTGAGAACTTATACTCCTAACACACGGTACTCGCAACAAGTCGTCATTACTAATTGTTGAATAATGAACCCATCACGGTCCTTAGATATTCCAAACATGGCTTGCGATACACTGTTGAGTGATTCGCCCACTACTTTGAATCAAATCATCGAGTTTGTGATGCTTGTCGTCTGTGGCAGTGATCGGACGTCCACTGTGTGTTCCATCAACAGAGGCTTTATGGTTTTTGTTGTACCAGGCTCACAACCACGAAATTGTATCACCCATCGATTGATAATTGATCTATTTAAATGACAATGGTTTCAGTAGGATTCAATGACAGCAGTTGTTCACATCTAATCCATCTGCATGGTTATGCTGCCAACAATATAATGGATTGACACAAGGTTTCCAAACTGCATATGAGTGTAGAGGAGGAATGGTAGTTTCAAATGCTATGGTTTCAGTAGGATTCAATGACAGCAGTTGTTCACATCTAATCCATCTGCATGGTTATGCTGCTAACAATATAATGGATTGACACAAGGTTTCCAAACTGCATATGAGTGTAGAGGAGGAATGGTAGTTTCAAATGCTATGGTTTCAGTAGGATTCAATGACAGCAGTTGTTCACATCTAATCCATCTGCATGGTTATGCTGCTAACAATATAATGGATTGACACAAGGTTTCCAAACTGCATATGAGTGTAGAGGAGGAATGGTAGTTTCAAATGCTATGGTTTCAGTAGGATTCAATGACAGCAGTTGTTCACATCTAATCCATCTGCATGGTTATGCTGCTAACAATATAATGGATTGACACAAGGTTTCCAAACTGCATATGAGTGTAGAGGAGGAATGGTAGTTTCAAATGCTATGGTTTCAGTAGGATTCAATGACAGCAGTTGTTCACATCTAATCCATCTGCATGGTTATGCTGCTAACAATATAATGGATTGACACAAGGTTTCCAAACTGCATATGAGTGTAGAGGAGGAATGGTAGTTTCAAATGCTACCAGGCTCGCTTCTATAACTCATTTCAATCACGTTTTACAAGAATGTGTGTATTATTTTTTTAAAGAGAGAGAGAGCAATATGACGCAAGCTTGACACGTCCCAGATGCTACATCAGCACATTCCAGCTTGTTTACTGTGCAGCTGCTCTACGTGTGGAGAGTTTCCAGACTTACTGGTGACAGACCTGGACTACAATTCATATGTTAAATTAAATCATATCTTCTCCACCTGTATTGCTTAACCTAATATGACTGACTTTTTTCTTTTGAGGGAGAGGCAGTAAAATGCTTTTGCGCACACAGGTGGCCAGCTTGTATTGTGGGACTCCTACTTACGTAGAATATCCACTAAAAACCTCCTCTACTCTTAGGATTTTAGCCTGGAAACCGCTTATCGCTTTAAACTTCGGGCTAGGCCTAATTTTGGCTTACGCCCAGAGGGCTCGCACCTATCTAGCCGTTCGGATCTTGGATCTGTCCTGCGTTCCGGTCCAGAACACTCTCTTTGGCGCGGAGTATACCCTGTGGAAAGCTGGACCAGCAGCACCACTACTCCTCGCCCTCCCAACATCCGGTCACAGACCGTATCCACCGAAAGTTTGAGTCACTTCAAGGTGGGGCCTTTCCCAACGCGGGCAGCGGAAGAAAGTGTGTTCTGCGTCGTCGGGAACGCCTGAGCAATAAATGCAATCCGGCGAAACGGCCTTGCCCATTCGGTGTAGGTACGACCGGAATTAGCCGTGACCACTAAACAACATTGTGAGGTAGTAATCTACCTCGCCATGCCGCCTTTCTACCCACGGTTGGATTTGTTTGATAAGTCTGGTAGTCCAACGTCCACGGGTGTTTTGTTGCCAGCTGTTTTGCCATTGCTGGTACGTACGAGAGCGCTCCTTCCAAAAGCTTGACTGGGATGACTCCAGCAATAACCAGGACGGCAGTCTCAGACACTGTACGGTAGGCGGAACACACCCGGAGCACCGCTTGACGATGTACCCGGGCGGTTCGTATCCGATAAAATTCAATATTTAGTGCGTCTGCCCACACCTCAGCCCCGTAAAGGAGCACGAACTGGACTGTAGACATTAACAGTCTTCTCCTGCTGGACTTGGGACCGCCGACGTTGGCCATTAGCCTGCTAAGATGAGTTACCATCTTAGAGGCCTTGTCCGCTGTACGGAAAATCTGGTCCCTCCAAGTCAGCTTATTGTCCACCAAGACGCCACGGTATTTTGCGGCTCGCGTGGTCTGGACCATTGTTGATATTCCAGCGGCGTGGGACTTCCCGAGATACAGATCCTCGGAATTGGGTGGTGTCATTATTAAGGACGTCGAAAAGAATATACTGGTGGTCGCTTCCCACGAAATCCTCCAGTACTCTCCAACCAGAGATCCTAGCCAGCAAGGACTCAGACGCGAGAGTTATGTTGGGGATCGTACCCCTCTGCCCGGAACGTCGGAAGGTAGGTGTGTTACCCTCGTTCAGAACGATAAGCCCGGCCCTGGCAGCAAAGTCCAGGATATACTTCCCCCGGGAGTTAGTAGAGGGCATTCCCCACTCGACAGCCCTCGCGTAAAAATCTCCGCCTATGATGATGTGTTCAGTGGGGTGTCAAGCACACGCTCTTCCAAACGATCGATTTTGCTTCGGAAGTCCTTAGTGTGTGGCCTCGTTGGGAGTGAGGTAGCAACTAAAAAGCGTCACGTCCCTACACTTTACCCAGGTAAAACCGCGGCCACATCCATGACTCCGCACCGGCGTTTCTGCATTGTTGCGTGCCTACAATGCAGCAGTACCGAGACTGTCGGGACTTGGGTGTATGTCTCTATTCCGATACTGCTCGCTAACTAAAGCGCATCAACACCGTGTTCCTGGGCAACCTGGTTCAAAAGAGCATCAGCTGTTCTGGATCTCTGGAGGTTGTACTCGCATCTACGAGACTTTCTTCTTTACCTTTTCAAGTGCAGCTTTGGAATTGCAGCAGAGGAAGCAGCAGGACTTATCGCAACCCTTCCTCTTGTGGTCGTTTCCGCCACACCGATGACAGTTTTTACTCCGGTCGGGCCCCTTGCAGTTTCTGGAGGAATGACCGTACCCGTGGCAACGGAAGCACCTCGAGACGACCACCCCTCCGTCTGTGCCGGCAGTTTACCCAACCGACCTTCAGGTGCTGGAGGCTCAGCAGCTTATTGGCGAGCTTGTCACTTAATTCAACAACCGCTGCTGGCTCCGGTTTGGTTTTGCCAACCACACCTTAAGGCCCGCTTCATTTCCTTTAACTTCGGGAACAGCGTTCACAATAGATTGGATCACCCCCTCTTCCGTGGAGAGCCCGTCGAGGTCCCGGATTTCAACCGAGGATTTCGGGTCCAACTCCCGGATGGCTCTCTCCCAGGGCTGCCTTCAAAGAGGCTGCAAAATTGGCCTTGTCTACAGAATTTCCCAGTTCCAGGAGAACATCTCCGTTCTGAATCCGTTTGATAGACTTTACCACAGTCACCATATCCTCCGACTTGGCTTTGGTCTTTAAGTCTCCCAGGACTTCAGCAAAAGATCGCCCCCCAAGGGCTTGATCAGAATTGCCTCTGACCTGTGTTTTCTTGGCCTGGGTCTCTTGCGCGCTGATGGGGGTTTCTCCCTTTGCGCCTCCCTTACCGGAGTGTGCGGAAGAGCTCCTACCACTTTTTCTTTACAGGCTGCCTTCACTCGCCTCATCTGCCGCCTTTCCTTCTAAGAGAGTCGTTTCCTCCACTCCCCGTCACCAGATGGCTTATAATCAGGAGGTAATTCCCTCTCGAAGGCACCCTGGGGCCTGGTCAGCCCTCTTGGAGACTACTCATCTTTTACAACATACATTTGTAATATTTATACTGCAATAAATTATGAAGTAATATCTAGAAAACTATTTTAGTAGGCTAATAAAAAATAAGACTTTTAGTAATAGTATATTTTTATTTCTTACTTTCATGAAATGTTTTTTAATGCCTTACTTTGGGATATATTTACTAATTATCTTGATTTATTCAATAAACATTTCTTTTAGGAACTACGGAACTTAAAAGTTGGTTTTTTTACAACAAAAGTTAATAATTGTAAAATTAGCTTTTGTAATTTTTCTTCTGTGTAAGACAAAAATTTTAAAACTATTTATAAAAAAATACATTCAATTTTTCTTGCAGAAAAAAACAATATACAAGTATATGTTTAAAAACAATAAGCCTGAGAATGATTTAAAAGAACCTGTCTTAATCAGCTAAAATAGGCCTGCCAGCAAAGGAATAATTGATCGCCTGATCTAGGGTTAATCTTATACATGTTTTACAAAGAATTAAACATTAATTCATCAAATGTGAGTTTAACCAAGTATAATCTAATGAGACCGGGCAATCTCTGAAAAGAACTGAAGAATATCTTCTATGGAGAAGTCTAACGTAATCATAGAGCCAGGGTAACATCGTTGGATCAGGTTCTCAATATACTTGTACTGTTGGATGAACTCTTCTTGCATTGCTCTCCACACCACCTGAAAAAGTGTGATAGAAATTATCTTATTAATTAAATTAATTCATGCTCTTTTTTGTTCTCTTAGGACTAGAAGCTTAGACATTTTTATTTAGAGTCCTAAAAGGACCTTTGTGCTGTTTCCAGGATATTCTGAAAGGGTAAGGTTGGGGGTAGGGGCCACCTCCAGTCAAAATCCACTAGGAAGGATTTTGGGCATTAATCTGTCATGTTTCCGTGGAAGAAGGGAAGTCAGTTCTGAACCAGTCTCTTCAGTTAAAGCAGGCAGGGGGTGACATGCCCTTATGTCTAGGCTAGCAACAGCCCTTAACACTTGTGGAGCCCTACTAACTCCAACAGTCATCTCCCGCAGTAGACTAGACCTATTGATCTAACCTTGCACTCCAGAATCTCAACATTTCCGGTTAGTGATGTACCGCTCCTGGACATCCACAAGGATGCCCAGATTTAAGTGACACATCCGTTTTTGCTGTACCCAGTGTAAGTTTATCTGGAAAGTATAAACCAGCCAAAAGTGAATGCTCCTGGAGAATGCATGCTCTTTCTTTTAAGTTCATTTTTGACAACAGAAAGATTGTCCATTGTTAAGTGACCCTGTACGCATCACCATATTCTGATATCATGTGTTTATTTTAACATAACTTGTTTGGTTAGTTTATCCACCTGAGAAGGAGATAAAATTGCAGATCTAGGAAATTAGTTTAATTAATTTTTTTGTATCAATGAACAATGGCTAATTTATTTAAAAAATTAACTTCTATTTCATGCTACTGAAAATCATAAGGATCTGTTACACAAAACAGTTCCAATATATATTAAACACTTTGACCCTTAAAACACGTCATTGTATTTCACCCTTCTCCAACATTAGAGAGTTATGGAAAATACTGTATATGTTAAATAAACCTTCATGTTTTCATTTGTACTTTATTTCTTACACATATTACACCATAAAAGATTACCCTTTAAACTGTAAACTGGTCATCTTAAATCACCCTTTGCACATTATCACAGAGATATTGAAAAGATATGTTAATCAAATCTCCATAGGGTTTTATTTGTATTTCTTATACATCATATTTTGATCTCATAAACATCAAGTTTAGGAAGATCACCACAATATAGGTACTTTGCATTAGTTACTGTTACAATTGTCAAGACTCCACCTGAACATTTCCAGGTGGGTATACAATTGGTAGTCATGTAGCCATCTTGTCATAGTCCTTTTTCTATGTTTGATATCATTGATAATCTTCAGCTCTTCTGGTAGGTCATTGTGAATTGGTTCATATGAAAGATGATGCAGGTAAATACATTACCTGCTAGAGCATGGCTGCTGCCCTGATAGAGCATGAATGAGTGTCAGTTTCTCGTGGCATAGCAATAATTGAAGCATGAAGAATTGTCTCCTAGATGATGCAGGTAAAGCATAGCTGGCTGCTGCCCTGATAGAGCATGAATGGGTGTCAGTTTCTCGTGGCATAGCAATAATTGAAGCATGAAGAATTGTCTCCTAGATGATGCAGGTAAAGCATAGCTGGCTGCTGCCCTGATAGAGCATGAATGGGTGTCAGTTTCTCGTGGCATAGCAATTCTTGAAGCATGACAAATTATCTTCAAGATGTACTCGTATAGTGAAACTATTGTGATCATTTTAATTTCTATAAATGCTTCACAACAGAATTCCAAAAGTTCCAACTTTTTTTCCCCTTGTGACAAGATGAGAACGCTATGGAAAGGCTAAGTTAGTTATATCTCTACAAAATCACTTGTATTTCTCATATAAAATATGACACTAACTTTGTATCTTTTCATACAAGTCCTCTTTTCTTCTCTACATTATCTTGCATAATTGTAGTAAGTAATGGTGATTAACCCTGGAACTGGCAATCAATCAACATCATGATGCAGATCTGACACAAACGTGTTTTCATAGTTCATATAGTATATAAATCAACATTACAACCACTATTTATGTACCATTTCAAACATAGCTTTTTTAGGCTCTCATTTCAATAATGTCCCAAAACCTAGGCATTGACAGTGACACCTAGGTTTCCGATAATGCTGTCTAGAACCCCAAGCTAAAGCAATATTTCAGCAAAAGTTAAACATTAGTATTTATTTATTGTACAAAATTAATACAATCAGTGAAATATTTGCATATCAAAATTTACATAAGAAGAAACTTTTGATTTTTTAAAAACCTGTCGCTCTCACCACTTTGTGTCTATGCACATTATTCTCTAAATGTTGGTATATTTTGGAAAAAATATGTAGTATAAAACTTATATTTTTTGCTAATTCTTGAAAATGATTGTTAACTATAGTAGCAAATTTAGGTACATGAAGAGATAGATATACTGGTTGTTAGTCTATCAGATCGTCTTAACCGGGAAAGTTTTATAGTCACGTTTAGTATCCTACTCTGGCTGGGGTGATACTCTAAGAAAGTGTGAAGCACACAATGTTCAACTGAGCACGCTGTGACACAATGACAGCTGGAATCTCCTGTCTATCTGTGTCTGAAGAGATGAAACAGCTTCACTAAGTGGAGTGTCTACGTTTAGTATCCTACTCTGGCTGAGGTGATACTCTAAGAAAGTGTGAAGCACACAATGTTCAACTGAGCACGCTGTGACACAGTGACAGCTGGAATCTCCTGTCTATCTGTGTCTGAAGAGATGAAACAGCTTCACTAAGTGGAGCGTCTACGTTTAGTATCCTACTCTGGCTGGGGTGATACTCTAAGAAAGTGTGAAGCACACAATGTTCAACTGAGCACGCTGTGACACAGTGACAGCTGGAATCTCCTGTCTATCTGTGTCTGAAGAGATGAAACAGCTTCACTAAGTGGAGTGTCTACGTTTAGTATCCTACTCTGGCTGGGGTGATACTCTACGAAAGTGTGAAGCACACAATGTTCAACTGAGCACGCTGTGACACAGTGACAGCTGGAATCTCCTGTCTATCTGTGTCTGAAGAGATGAAACAGCTTCACTAAGTGGAGTGTCTACGTTTAGTATCCTACTCTGGCTGGGGTGATACTCTAAGAAAGTGTGAAGCACACAATGTTCAACTGAGCACGCTGTGACACAGTGACAGCTGGAATCTCCTGTCTATCTGTGTCTGAAGAGATGAAACAGCTTCACTAAGTGGAGTGTCTACGTTTAGTATCCTACTCTGGCTGAGGTGATACTCTAAGAAAGTGTGAAGCACACAATGTTCAACTGAGCACGCTGTGACACAGTGACAGCTGGAATCTCCTGTCTATCTGTGTCTGAAGAGATGAAACAGCTTCACTAAGTGGAGTGTCTACGTTTAGTATCCTACTCTGGCTGGGGTGATACTCTAAGAAAGTGTGAAGCACACAATGTTCAACTGAGCACGCTGTGACACAGTGACAGCTGGAATCTCCTGTCTATCTGTGTCTGAAGAGATGAAACAGCTTCACTAAGGGGAGTGTCTACGTTTAGTATCCTACTCTGGCTGGGGTGATACTCTACGAAAGTGTGAAGCACACAATGTTCAACTGAGCACGCTGTGACACAGTGACAGCTGGAATCTCCTGTCTATGTGTCTGAAGAGATGAAACAGCTTCACTAAGTGGAGTGTCTACGTTTAGTATCCTACTCTGGCTGGGGTGATACTCTACGAAAGTGTGAAGCACACAATGTTCAACTGAGCACGCTGTGACACAGTGACAGCTGGAATCTCCTGTCTATCTGTGTCTGAAGAGATGAAACAGCTTCACTAAGTGGAGTGTCTACGTTTAGTATCCTACTCTGGCTGGGGTGATACTCTACGAAAGTGTGAAGCACACAATGTTCAACTGAGCACGCTGTGACACAGTGACAGCTGGAATCTCCTGTCTATCTGTGTCTGAAGAGATGAAACAGCTTCACTAAGCGGAGCGTCTACGTTTAGTATCCTACTCTGGCTGGGGTGATACTCTACGAAAGTGTGAAGCACACAATGTTCAACTGAGCACGCTGTGACACAGTGACAGCTGGAATCTCCTGTCTATCTGTGTCTGAAGAGATGAAACAGCTTCACTAAGTGGAGCGTCTACGTTTTAGTATCCTACTCTGGCTGGGGTGATACTCTACGAAAGTGTGAAGCACACAATGTTCAACTGAGCACGCTGTGACACAGTGACAGCTGGAATCTCCTGTCTATCTGTGTCTGAAGAGATGAAACAGCTTCACTAAGTGGAGCGTCTACGTTTAGTATCCTACTCTGGCTGGGGTGATACTCTACGAAAGTGTGAAGCACACAATGTTCAACTGAGCACACTGTGACACAGTGACAGCTGGAATCTCCTGTCTATCTGTGTCTGAAGAGATGAAACAGCTTCACTAAGTGGAGTGTCTACGTTTAGTATCCTACTCTGGCTGGGGTGATACTCTACGAAAGTGTGAAGCACACAATGTTCAACTGAGCACGCTGTGACACAGTGACAGCTGGAATCTCCTGTCTATCTGTGTCTGAAGAGATGAAACAGCTTCACTAAGTGGAGTGTCTACGTTTAGTATCCTACTCTGGCTGGGGTGATACTCTACGAAAGTGTGAAGCACACACTGTTCAACTGAGCACGCTGTGACACAGTGACAGCTGGAATCTCCTGTCTATCTGTGTCTGAAGAGATGAAACAGCTTCACTAAGTGGAGTGTCTACGTTTAGTATCCTACTCTGGCTGGGGTGATACTCTACGAAAGTGTGAAGCACACAATGTTCAACTGAGCACGCTGTGACACAGTGACAGCTGGAATCTCCTGTCTATCTGTGTCTGAAGAGATGAAACAGCTTCACTAAGTGGAGTGTCTACGTTTAGTATCCTACTCTGGCTGGGGTGATACTCTACGAAAGTGTGAAGCACACAATGTTCAACTGAGCACGCTGTGACACAGTGACAGCTGGAATCTCCTGTCTATCTGTGTCTGAAGAGATGAAACAGCTTCACTAAGTGGAGTGTCTACGTTTAGTATCCTACTCTGGCTGGGGTGATACTCTACGAAAGTGTGAAGCACACAATGTTCAACTGAGCACGCTGTGACACAGTGACAGCTGGAATCTCCTGTCTATCTGTGTCTGAAGAGATGAAACAGCTTCACTAAGTGGAGTGTCTACGTTTAGTATCCTACTCTGGCTGGGGTGATACTCTACGAAAGTGTGAAGCACACAATGTTCAACTGAGCACGCTGTGACACAGTGACAGCTGGAATCTCCTGTCTATCTGTGTCTGAAGAGATGAAACAGCTTCACTAAGTGGAGTGTCTACGTTTAGTATCCTACTCTGGCTGGGGTGATACTCTAAGAAAGTGTGAAGCACACAATGTTCAACTGAGCACGCTGTGACACAGTGACAGCTGGAATCTCCTGTCTATCTGTGTCTGAAGAGATGAAACAGCTTCACTAAGTGGAGTGTCTACGTTTAGTATCCTACTCTGGCTGAGGTGATACTCTAAGAAAGTGTGAAGCACACAATGTTCAACTGAGCACGCTGTGACACAGTGACAGCTGGAATCTCCTGTCTATCTGTGTCTGAAGAGATGAAACAGCTTCACTAAGTGGAGTGTCTACGTTTAGTATCCTACTCTGGCTGGGGTGATACTCTAAGAAAGTGTGAAGCACACAATGTTCAACTGAGCACGCTGTGACACAGTGACAGCTGGAATCTCCTGTCTATCTGTGTCTGAAGAGATGAAACAGCTTCACTAAGTGGAGCGTCTACGTTTAGTATCCTACTCTGGCTGGGGTGATACTCTAAGAAAGTGTGAAGCACACAATGTTCAACTGAGCACGCTGTGACACAGTGACAGCTGGAATCTCCTGGCTATCTGTGTCTGAAGAGATGAAACAGCTTCACTAAGTGGAGTGTCTACGTTTAGTATCCTACTCTGGCTGGGGTGATACTCTAAGAAAGTGTGAAGCACACAATGTTCAACTGAGCACGCTGTGACACAGTGACAGCTGGAATCTCCTGTCTATCTGTGTCTGAAGAGATGAAACAGCTTCACTAAGTGGAGTGTCTACGTTTAGTATCCTACTCTGGCTGGGGTGATACTCTACGAAAGTGTGAAGCACACAATGTTCAACTGAGCACGCTGTGACACAGTGACAGCTGGAATCTCCTGTCTATCTGTGTCTGAAGAGATGAAACAGCTTCACTAAGCGGAGCGTCTACGTTTAGTATCCTACTCTGGCTGAGGTGATACTCTAAGAAAGTGTGAAGCACACAATGTTCAACTGAGCACGCTGTGACACAGTGACAACTGGAATCTCCTGTCTATCTGTGTCTGAAGAGATGAAACAGCTTCACTAAGTGGAGTGTCTACGTTTAGTATCCTACTCTGGCTGGGGTGATACTCTAAGAAAGTGTGAAGCACACAATGTTCAACTGAGCACGCTGTGACACAGTGACAGCTGGAATCTCCTGTCTATCTGTGTCTGAAGAGATGAAACAGCTTCACTAAGGGGAGTGTCTACGTTTAGTATCCTACTCTGGCTGGGGTGATACTCTACGAAAGTGTGAAGCACACAATGTTCAACTGAGCACGCTGTGACACAGTGACAGCTGGAATCTCCTGTCTATGTGTCTGAAGAGATGAAACAGCTTCACTAAGTGGAGTGTCTACGTTTAGTATCCTACTCTGGCTGGGGTGATACTCTACGAAAGTGTGAAGCACACAATGTTCAACTGAGCACGCTGTGACACAGTGACAGCTGGAATCTCCTGTCTATCTGTGTCTGAAGAGATGAAACAGCTTCACTAAGTGGAGTGTCTACGTTTAGTATCCTACTCTGGCTGAGGTGATACTCTAAGAAAGTGTGAAGCACACAATGTTCAACTGAGCACGCTGTGACACAGTGACAGCTGGAATCTCCTGTCTATCTGTGTCTGAAGAGATGAAACAGCTTCACTAAGTGGAGTGTCTACGTTTAGTATCCTACTCTGGCTGGGGTGATACTCTACGAAAGTGTGAAGCACACAATGTTCAACTGAGCACGCTGTGACACAGTGACAGCTGGAATCTCCTGTCTATCTGTGTCTGAAGAGATGAAACAGCTTCACTAAGCGGAGCGTCTACGTTTAGTATCCTACTCTGGCTGGGGTGATACTCTACGAAAGTGTGAAGCACACAATGTTCAACTGAGCACGCTGTGACACAGTGACAGCTGGAATCTCCTGTCTATCTGTGTCTGAAGAGATGAAACAGCTTCACTAAGCGGAGCGTCTACGTTTAGTATCCTACTCTGGCTGGGGTGATACTCTACGAAAGTGTGAAGCACACAATGTTCAACTGAGCATGCTGTGACACAGTGACAGCTGGAATCTCCTGTCTATCTGTGTCTGAAGAGATGAAACAGCTTCACTAAGCGGAGCGTCTACGTTTAGTATCCTACTCTGGCTGGGGTGATACTCTACGAAAGTGTGAAGCACACAATGTTCAACTGAGCACGCTGTGACACAGTGACAGCTGGAATCTCCTGTCTATCTGTGTCTGAAGAGATGAAAACAGCTTCACTAAGTGGAGCGTCTACGTTTAGTATCCTACTCTGGCTGGGGTGATACTCTACGAAAGTGTGAAGCACACAATGTTCAACTGAGCATGCTGTGACACAGTGACAGCTGGAATCTCCTGTCTATCTGTGTCTGAAGAGATGAAACAGCTTCACTAAGCGGAGCGTCTACGTTTAGTATCCTACTCTGGCTGGGGTGATACTCTACGAAAGTGTGAAGCACACAATGTTCAACTGAGCACGCTGTGACACAGTGACAGCTGGAATCTCCTGTCTATCTGTGTCTGAAGAGATGAAACAGCTTCACTAAGTGGAGCGTCTACGTTTAGTATCCTACTCTGGCTGGGGTGATACTCTACGAAAGTGTGAAGCACACAATGTTCAACTGAGCACGCTGTGACACAGTGACAGCTGGAATCTCCTGTCTATCTGTGTCTGAAGAGATGAAACAGCTTCACTAAGTGGAGCGTCTACGTTTAGTATCCTACTCTGGCTGAGGTGATACTCTACGAAAGTGTGAAGCACACAATGTTCAACTGAGCACGCTGTGACACAGTGACAGCTGGAATCTCCTGTCTATCTGTGTCTGAAGAGATGAAACAGCTTCACTAAGTGGAGTGTCTGCTCCTATGCTCAGACTTCCTATGCTAAATTTACTAACTGGCCAAACTACTTGTGAAAGTGGTCAGTCGGTTTCCAAAGATGATGTTTATAAGTTTAAATTGATTGGAAAATAAATTAATTTATTCATATGTGGCATCATGTGTGAATATTTCCGATAAAGCCCTAAAAAATTAACTAAAACAGTAATAGATACTTGGTCCTGCAGCAATTGCATTACCAAAAGCCCCAATAATAGTAATCTGTCTGCTGAGTTAATTGACAACATGGACCACTATTGAAGGAAAAATTAAAAGAATAGAGATATTGAAGATGTGGACCAAGAAACATCCACAAACCTTGCAGTTGAAGCTGGAAATACATTATTACATGAGAATTCCAATTTAAAAGGAGAACTAAGATCCTGAGATCGGAAGGTTCATTAGCTAGCAAAGAGGATTTTATTGAGGAATTGGAGACAAAGGCAGATAGGTATAAAAGTATAATTAACGAGCTGCATCAGCGATAGAGGGCTTACAATCTCAATTGGAAAAGAAAAACTTCTGGACAACAAGACATTCAGAAACTTTATGAAGATAGTTTCTTTCACGTACCACCCAGCAACTACAAAATCCCTAAGAAGCCTAACTGTTCTTTACAAATGCACCTCTTGTTTGACGTATAATTGATTCTTAATGCAATATAAGATAATATTGTATACCTTGCTACAAATTGGAACCAAGTTATAGGATGATAACTAGCAGGATTAGACTTGTCACCCTTCTTGTAGGTAGGGGTTACTTTTACAACTTTCAAACACTTGGAAAAATACCTTGCTGAAGCATGGTATTGGATAAATATACTAAGGGTTCCAATATAAATAATGTGACCCTTTAAGATCTTATTGGAAAATCCTTATATGTCTTCACAAGAAGAACTCTTTTACACATTTTAAGACATCATATTCTGTAATGTTGCACCATCTAAAATTACAAGATACGTTATTATGAATAGATACAAGGTAAGGTACTGAACTAAAACACTTAAAGCTCCGTTCTCATAATTTTATGACATTATTATTCAAAAGATAAGCAGCATTAGTAAAATACTCATTCAATTATTTGGATTCATTATTTTTTGTTTCACCTCCTTTACCATTTGACAAGTTTTAGCTTTAATAATGTTCCATGCTGCTTTACACTTGTTATTAGACTTTTCAATATAGTTATTATTTGCTGCTATTTTTATCTGCTTTATTTTAAATCTATATGATGCTTGTACCACCACATATCTTAAACTTATTTTTCTCTCAATCATTATTACATTACTGAAACCTAGCATACAAAAACAACAAGTTCTCTCTTTATTTTTTAAGGACAGGAGTAAACCATCTGACTTTGTTTTCTTTTTAAAGATGTAGAGTCTAACATTTCAACAATAATTATGAGTATCTGATATTATGTTTATGAAATAACTAAACACTTTCTCTACATTACTAAAAGAACTTAGCTCTACCCAATCCAATAATACAAGATAAGCTTTAGATACAGCTATTGCACATGGTTTTACATTCCTAATACTACGATATATACCTTCTTTTTTGTTAACAAGTTTTTATTATTAAATGTAGCAATAACACTAGAATAGTCCGACAGGTGATCTTAAAAAGACTTCACAATTAGTTATATTTGACAACTCATTGGTTATGATGTTATCTAAACAGGCATTTGTTTCTTGTGTTTTCTTTATTTAGACAGTACAGATTATAAGATCGTAGAAGGTTCAGAAAAGTTTCACTTTTAATCATATTCTTTTTTTATGTTGATGTTAAAATCCCCTGCTATGATTATTGTACCAACATATTTATGTACTAAAAATGTAAGAAAACTGTCAAAAAGTTAAATGAACATCGCAAAATCTTAGTCCAGAGTTCGGTAAATGCTTACAATTACAGGTTATGTTAAAATCCCCTGCTATGATTATTGTACCAACATATTTATGTACTAAAAATGTAAGAAAACTGTCAAAAAGTTAAATAAACATCGCAACATCTTAGTCCAGAGTTCGGTAAATGCTTACAATTACAGGTTTAACACTCTGCAAGTAGACAGCTGATGCTTCAAACTCTTTCTACACGGAAATTCTCAACATTAATAATCTTATAATCTAATCCATTTTTCACAAACATACAACAGCCACCTTTGGTGAGTGGTGGTTTTCCACAGTAAGTAGCAGCTAAAGTGAACCCAGCCGGAACGTAGGGTTTCGTCCTGGCATAGCCAATGCTCATTAATACATAAAACATTACAGCTTAACTTATCTAACATTAAGTCTAAAGAAAATAATTTATTCCTAATTGATTGTAAATTAAGGTGAAATATACTCAAGACTTTGTTATTGAAGGCTGCAGCACCAATGGTGGGGGTCCTCTTGTGTCGACTTGCCATTTCCAAATTGATAGTTGTGTCTACTGGTAGAGGAAGGCACGTGCTCAAGTTGAAAGGGGCCAATCCCAGCTGCCTCACAAATCTTCCTTGCTTCCACCATGGTCACATTATTGTATGTCTCATTTAGTCCTTTGAGTTCTTCACTTATTTTTTTGGTCGCTAAATTCACACACGACCAGTCAACCAAATTGTACCTATTAGGTAAGTCTACTAAAATTATATGTTTATCACTGAACTTGTCAAGTGTCTCTTTAATTCTGGCCAGTGCGTCTCCTCCTTCATTTCTAGCAATGTCATTTTGTCCCAGACACAATCACTAGTACATCTTCCTTGTTAGTAAGTTCTTCTTTAATATCCCTTTCTTTTAAAACTTGTGAAGTTCGACCACCAGATACTGACATAAATTTCTCATTGTTATCCATTTTCTTCTTGGTAAGTTCATTTGTTTGTGCGTTCACATGCCATGAAAAGTCTCTTCAATGACTGTCAGCACATATCAAGATTTACTCTTCCATGAGTGTCCAGTCTGTCACAATCCACATGATCACTATCGTCTGACAGCATTTAAACCTGATAGACATTAACATTATGTTCTGCATTAGTGTTTAAAACAGAAGAACTAATTTTAAATTTTTGCCTCTTTTCACGAAGAAAAGTTGCATATAGTTTTGTTTGATTTGTAGAATCACGTCCTCTCTCAGTTGAAGGTACCTTTTTAAGGATAGGCTTAGTAGTGTCTAAGGGTAGGCTATATTGTTTACTTGTATAGGACTTTCTAGAAAAAGAGAAACACTCCTCTGGATATGTCATAGACTTGCTCCTTAATTTTTTAATTTCCTATTGAAGTTTAATCATTTCTTCTTCTTTTTGTAAGACAATAAACTCAAGTAGAGACTTCTGATTTTTTAAATTTGTATTTATTTGTTTGCCAGAAACAAATCTTGAAGCTGTTTCAACGTTGATTCGTCCCTTTAGATACAAGCATTTTGCACTTTCTTCGTGTTCCACCCCAGCCAGAGTAGGAGACTAAACTCGACTAAAAAACTTTTCTGGCTAAGACGATCTGACAGACTAACAACCAGTCTATCTCTTCATGAGTACCACCCCAGCCAGAGTAGGAGACTAAACTCGACTACAAAACTTTCCTGGCTAAGACGATCTGACAGACTAACAACCAGTCTATCTCTTCATGAGTACCACCCCAGCCAGAGTAGGGGACTAAACTCGACTACAAAACTTTCCTGGCTAAGACGATCTGACAGACTAACAACCAGTATATCTCTTCATGAGTACCACCCCAGCCAGAGTAGGAGACTAAACTCGACTACAAAACTTTCCTGGCTAAGACGATCTGACAGACTAACAACCAGTCTATCTCTTCATGAGTACCACCCCAGCCAGAGTAGGAGACTAAACTCGACTAAAAACTATCCTGGCTAAGACGATCTGACAGACTAACAACCAGTCTATCACTTCATGAGTACCACCCCAGCCAGAGTAGGAGACTAAACTCGACTACAAAACTTTCCTGGCTAAGACGATCTGACAGACTAACAACCAGTCTATCTCTTCATGAGTACAACCCCAGCCAGAGTAGGAGACTAAACTCGACTAAAAAACTTTCCTGGCTAAGACGATCTGACAGACTAACAACCAGTCTATCTCTTCATGAGTACCACCCCAGCCAGAGTAGGAGACTAAACTCGACTAAAAAACTTTCCTGGCTAAGACGATCTGACAGACTAACAACCAGTCTATCACTTCATGAGTACCACCCCAGCCAGAGTAGGAGACTAAACTCGACTACAAAACTTTCCTGGCTAAGACAATCTAACAGACTAACAACCAGTCTATCTCTTCATGACTACCATCACAGCCAGAGTAGGAGACTAAACTCAACTAAAAAACTTTCCTGGCTAAGACGATCTGACAGACTAACAACCAGTCTATCTCTTCAGGAGTACCACCCCAGCCAGTGTAGAAGACTAAACTCGACTACAAAAACTTTCCTGGCTAAGACGATCTGACAGACTAACAACCAGTCTATCTCTTCAGGAGTACCACCCCAGCCAGTGTAGAAGACTAAACTCAACTAAAAACCTTTCCTGGCTAAGACGATCTGACAGACTAACAACCAGTCTATCTCTTCATGAGTACCACCCCAGCCAGAGTAGGAGACTAAACTCAACTAAAAAACTTTCCTGGCTAAGACGATCTGATAGACTAACAACCAGTCTATCTCTTCATGAGTACCACCCCAGCCAGTATAGAAGACTAAACTCGACTACAAAACTTTCCTGGCTAAGACGATCTGACAGACTAACAACCAGTCTATCTCTTCATGAGTACCACCCCAGCCAGAGTAGGAGACTAAACTCAACTAAAAACCTTTCCTGGCTAAGACGATCTGACAGACTAACAACCAGTCTATCTCTTCATAAGTACCACCCCAGCCAGTGTAGGAGACTAAACTCAACTACAAAACTTTCTTGGCTAAGACGATCTGACAGACTAACAACCAGTCTATCTCTTCATGAGTACTACCCCAGCCAGAGTAGAAGACTAAACTCAACTACTAAACTTTCCTGGCTAAGACGATCTGACAGACTACAACCAGTCTATCTCTTCATGTGTACCACCCCAGCCAGTGTAGGAGACTAAACTCGACTACAAAACACTCTTGGCTAAGACGATGTGACAGACTAACAACCAGTCTATCTCTTCATGAGTACCACCCCAGCCAGAGTAGGAGACTAAACTCAACTACAAAACTTTCTTGGCTAAGACGATCTGACAGACTAACAACCAGTCTATCTCTTCATGAGTACCACCCCAGCCAGAGTAGGAGACTAAACTCAACTACTAAACTTTCCTGGCTAAGACGATCTGACAGACTAACAACCAGTCTATCTCTTCATGAGTACCACCCCAGCCAGTGTAGGAGACTAAACTCAACTACAAAACTTTCCTGGCTAAGACGATCTGACAGACTAACAACCAGTCTATCTCTTCATGAGTACCACCCCAGCCAGAGTAGGAGACTAAACTCAACTACAAAACTTTCTTGGCTAAGACGATCTGACAGACTAACAACCAGTCTATCTCTTCATGAGTACCACCCCAGCCAGTGTAGGAGACTAAACTCAACAACAAAACACTCTTGGCTAAGCGATCTGACAGACTAACAACCAGTCTATCTCTTCATGAGTACCACCCCAGCCATAGTAAGAGACTAAACTCAACTACAAAATTTAGGTCTAACCCATCACTTTTCAGAAATAAAACATTTAGAAATTGGTTATTAATTTAGTTATTGTTTTGTAGTGCAATATAATTATCTAAATGATGTTATATTTTGGAAACATTTAGTGCAAGAATTATATTTCTTAATAATTTTTGAAAATAATTGTGCCCATAGTAAATAGTTTTGGCTTTCGAGTACTATTTGTGGTTTTACAATATATTTAAGTTTTCTCCAAGAGGACCTGGATGCCATTGTATATTTTCTGAAATTAGATAAAAATGGAGAATAAATTGGCCCTCTGAGATTCTAATATTCATTATATCATCACAATTTACCAGGTTGCAGTTCCACAACGTAAAAAAAATAATATTCTTTTTTAGTTAAGTCATTATTATTTGATTATATGTATACTTAATGTTGTATACCATAATTATCTCAACGTTCTCCCGAAAAAAATAATGTATTACACATATAATGTTATAGAAAAAGGTTCTTTTTCATAAAGTTTAAAGTATGGGTACAAAACACTAAAAATGGCCTGCCATCTGAGGAAAAATGATACCAGTTCTAGGATTAATCATTGATAACTATTTCTTAACAATAATTCCTTGTATTAAATTACAAGAAATGCACACAAATGTAAATACAATAATGAGAGAACTTCTTTCAATGTTTATATTTAACAACTGACAGAATGTTATGCTGACAACTAACGTGGTGTAAATAAACATACACCCCTTGATACTATCCCTTGAGCAGTGAACTTAGCTATAGATTGAACATGTTTCTGAATCAAAACTGTCTTTTACAGTAGTGTTGACTGTGATAAGAGCAGGAGCGGGAATTTCAAGGTTTGAGATTTGGACTGCAGAGGTTTTCAGATGTAGAAATTTCATTATATTGAAGAATGAAAGCTGATTTTACACAATCTATTGAGACTTGGGTGACCACAAATTTTGAGAGTGATGGTTTTCCTATGCTGTTCAAGAATTTTAAAAGGTTCTTCATAATGTTGTAAACTTGCAGGACCATTCAAATCTTTTTTCTCAGTGTTTGAAGAGAAAATTTTATCGGGTGAATGCTGAATTTCTTCATATTCCAATTCAGCTGCAGATGCCTTAATCTATGTATTATAAGAATTTATGAAAACCTAATGGCAGTACGGTTTTTTTAATGTGCGCTTTATTTTGAACTACTGATCACTCAAATTGGTTACGACTGAGGAGACTTAGGCGCGGACATTCAACCTAAATTTTAGTTTTTTAAAAGGATTTTTTATGTAATGAAGGATGTAATGATTTTTTTTTTATGTCATCTGTACATCAGGCATCTCAAAAAGAGGTTTGTTTACATTCAGATTAATTTAACCTGTTCGTGTAAGTTTTAATGTAGCTGTAGGTCTCGCCACATTTCTTTAGTTGCTTTATAAATTTTTGTGTGTATTTTGTACTGTGAATTATGGATGTTGGAAAGAAAACTAAGGCACTCGAAAGGAATAGTGAAAAACGAAAATTGCAGAGTGAAGGAACTAATTTAATGACATATGGTATTTTAACCACAAGAAAAAGACAAGTCCCTAATTATGCTGGTTTAATGAAATCTGATCCTTCTTCTTCTAAAAGAAGCCGACTGGTAACTTTACCAGCTAATCCTAATTTAATGATGTGTGGTTCTTCAATCATCAACAATTTTGACTTCAGACGAACATGACTCTAGATTCCAGGAGTCAAGTCTGAGACAGCGTCAGATACCAGATGCTGCAATAAAAAGGAAGGTGAACTGGAGCTAAAGTTAAAATTCAATTGAATCAATCCTTCTTACCACAGCTACGTTATATGAATTTTGAAGTGATTCCCATTATGGATGATGGTAACTTTTATCTCGGACAATCTCTCATTGTTTATTTGGAATTGAAGATAGACACCATGGGGTCTGTTTTACTGCTATTGGCTACATTGCTAAGAAGTGGTGTGCATTTAAAAATTTCATAGTTGGGGATGAAATGTATGGGTAAAATATTAAAAATTATAATGATTATAAACATGTAATGAGCTCCAATGGCCCAATGGTCAGTATGCAGGAAATGCTGAGCTTAGGAGCATGAGCATGAGGAGTGAGCTACTTCCAAATTGTTTGTTTAGAGTTTATCAGGAAAACGATGACATAATTGCTAATTATGGTTTTGGAGGGACTATTCATGACTTGATATTCTCTGGAAACTGAGATAATAGGCATTACAGTGTCCTGGAGGTTAGTTCTAGAACACATAAGAGGGAAACACTTGATACAAGTTCTGTAGTTGTTGATCCTGAAATTAAGAGGACTAAAGGCAATGCCACTCTGACTGGCCGCCGTGAGGTAAAGGCCAAAGCCCAAAAAAGAGCAAGAGAGCAGAGTATTTAGTAGCAGTAAGAAGTTTAAATTTACTTCAAGGTGTGCAGTTTCTGATGCTACTCCAGATCTCAGTCCTTACTCTGTACGTGGCCCTGAGGGAGTTTGAAATACAGTGCTGAGCAATACTAACAAACAGAATGCAGCTAGAAAGTTCAGTCAAACTTCCACCTTCTACTACACTAGAAGAAATGTACTCGTAAGATTTGTTCTCTGGTAAATATGAAAGATCTAAAACTTTCAGACACAATATTCACCAATATAATAATGCAATGTCATTTGTTTCATTTGGTGCAAAAGTTGATTTACCACCTAACTGTGGTCCTTATTCCTTTAGAATCCATGGCATGGGTTATCACAGAATTTTCTCCACTATATACTGATGATTCCCAAAGTACTTCATATGGTCAGTTATATATTCTTGATTTTACCAAAGCCAATAAAATGAGAATGTCACTTGATGATAACAAAGGTTTGGCCAAACAGACACATACCAACTTGAGTGATCTGCTTAGTAAATTCAATCCTTGAGTCAGTTCATACGAAACGATACATCAGAAAATTGAAGAGGAAAAAGCCTTGCACTTAAAGAAAATTGTTCACCAATAATTTTTGTTGTGCGATTCTACTATAAAAACCATCTGCAGATCAGCGGTGTTAAAATGATCCTTCAACTTCTGAAATTGCTACAGTGTTTGAAACAGCTGATGGAGCACCTCCTTCTCATAGACGTATAACTGACTGTTTATGAAAGAGCAGATGCTTTACAAAATATAGATTATGATAGTATACACTGTGACCCTGTGTGCTACGCTTTGGTTTGGCCATGAGGTAAAACAGGTTGGCACATAGATATGCCAATTCAAGATGTGCATCAAACTAAAATACGAAAGACTGTTACTATGCGATAATAAGTTTGATATAGAATTGCAGTCCGAGAAAATGGTCCTGCAGGTGACATCAATCCAGTAATAAATATTGAAAACTTACTCCGCAACTTTTTGTAGACGATTACTGCTGTATTGAAGCTTACAAACATAGGCTTCACAACATTTACTTGCAATCCTACATGGTCTGAAATAACTGATAGCATTCATTCTTGGGAGACACCAAATAAGTCAGACATTGTAGTACGTGTTTTTCAAGCTAAAGTGGAAGGACTAATATGACTAATTTGTAAGGTGGAGATCTTTGCATTTTTAAAAGTGTTTTTGTACACTGTGGAATAAGCAGTGGGTGATGGAGCAAAAGAAAGCTGACGGCACCTGGCTTCCGGACAGTGAATGGAGGAGGCAAAAGGACAAGAAGTCAGCCAACAAAAGAAAAGACTGAGGAAGCAGAGGGAGTTAAAACCGGGGGGGAATCGTAGGTGCTGACTCTACTCCAAGTGGGAAAAGAGGGTGCTCGGGTGGTTCTTCGGCGGAAAAGCCCCTTCCGAAGAGGTGCCCGATCGCACCTCCAGAGCAGTTAGAGCAGACAGGCAATCAAAACAATCCCTCAGCGAAGGAGGGAGTGGGAGAAACATTTAAGGCCATAGTATTAACGTCCGCGTATGCCGCGACGGCCTCAAATCCCGTCAAACTACCAGACACGCATCCGTGTCCGCGGCCAACGCCACGTCTTTCTAGGAGGGTGGAAGCTCAGTACACAATAAAATGTCATTACTCACCCTTATGATTGTAGTTCACATTGCAGCTATATGTGTCCTGAGTAACTCGCAAAAATTTTGTAACTGTAGCACAAATAGTTTTTGAGTTATGAAGGAGACGGTAATGTAAAACACAGGTTTCGGAAAATCGCTGTCAAATTTTTTTTTAACACTAATATTTACATTAAAATTGTTTAAAATTATAATGTAGCATATCTAAACAGCAGCATATCTAACACCTTCTCTTTCTGTTCTTTTTCAATTCTCAGCTTCCTTCTTGTTCTTCTTACTTCCAGTGTTCCCAATTTTGCCTTTTTCTCCGAGTATCCCACTCTCAAGATGTCAAAATTTTCCATTGCGCTTTCAAATTATTTTCCAGGGACTATTTTTAAGACCTCTAGGACCTTATATTTGGCTGTATTTCCTTCATTAAATGCCAGTGCAGCTTCATAGGCAGCCATTTCAACAATTTTTTTTCTAGCAAATCCTCTTTTAGGACATATGAATCGGGTCATGCTAAAAGGGGATCAGTCTTCAAGGAACAGTTTTCGGAAAACTAAAAAAAAAAACTGTGTTCTGAGTACAAAAATAATTCAAGAGCATTTATTTTTTTAATATACAACATCAGACCATACATAATTAAATCAAACCATGTAAAAGGCAGAAAAACAATTTTTACATACTAAAAATAAATTATATAAAGTGCTGTAGTGGGCCAAATATAAAGTTTGCTGTACCACTCTTCAAATTCTATGGGGATGTACGGTCTTACAAGGCTCTGTACTTATGACACATTCAAATTTTCATCTTTATGCTGATGATTTGCAAATATACGTTCACTGTTTACCAAACGTACTAGCCACTCTTGTGTCACTACTCAACTTGGATATTGAAGCCATTAACTTTTGGGCAACACAACAAGGACTGAAACTAAATGAGAACAAAACGCAAGCAATGATAATTGGTAACTCTAGAATGATAAACCGAATTAATTTTGATACCGCACTGAAACTTAAACCTAACAGTAATGAACTAAATTACCAAAACAAACAAAATCTCGGACTAACTATGGATAGAAATCTCAAATGGACTGACCAAGTTACAATAACGTGCAGAAGAGTCTTGGCTGGCATCCACGGTTTGAAGACGTCAAGAGCACATTACACAATATTTTCAGCAATTGTCACTCATAAAACTTCATCAACTACGTAATTTCCAAATTCTTTCTATTCCACATTTAATGATCAAAACCAAGTATCGTTTCTATTTCCGATCATTTCAACTTTATCTCTGATATTAGTGAACGACCTACTAGAAGGGGAGTCTTATTACTATTAATTCCAATTCATCGTTCAACAATTTTTAACAAGTCCTTTACTGTCCAGGCTTGTCGCCTTTGGAACGTAAATCACATGTATTGAGGACCGTGCTCGTTTCGGGGCGGGGGTCAGGGGCTTGCTGCTGGGGGGCCTGTGGGGTTTACGGGTGGTTCTCCTTATTTATCATTAAATGTATAAAGTTTTTCTGTTGTATTTTAAGTATTCTTTTAAATATGTAGATTTTTACTTTAAGATAATTTAATTTTGTATAGGTTAAGTATTTTTGTTTTTTTCTATTTAAAGAACAAGTTTACAATTTACCACAATTATATTAAACTATTGTAAATTTACTGTATACAATATGAGGTTGAGTGGTAGAGAGGGCTTGATAGCCCTAACTCAGGCTCTTTAATAAAGACATTTTTCATTTCATTTTCATTACAATTGTGTTATAAATATAGAAACCACTGTATAGAATATATTACAGTTCTGCCTTCAAGGTACAAACATATTCGTACATGTCCATGTCCAAACAACTCAATCCACAATGGGTTAATATCTACCAAACATCATATTGATTAATGAAAGAATATCTCAAGTACCTGAAGGAGGTTTTCTTCTTCACACAAGTGCTTCTCAACCTTCTTGTAGAGATCATTAAGACCTTTCCTCACCTCCCTCCCAGGGTATTCTCGAATCACCTTTCTCAATTCTTGCTTGCTGAAGGCCATCTGGTAGCTGATCTCCGACTCCTTTACTCCCTGAGCTACCTTTACTTGGACCCCGTCAAAAAATTGCTACAACATACCAATTATTGTTAATTTTTGGATTTCAAATTTAATTTCAGTTTTAAACTCATAAATTATACACATACACTAATTTGTAATATTAAATGAATTTCATAATGCAGACAATCTTACTATACCCTATATTCTCGTACAAACAAGAAACATTTATTGGGTGAGCATTAGTGACCATTTTTACATTGTTCTTAACCCTTAATAGGGTGCACACTCCACCCATCATCACCCATCTTATCTATCCCCTACCACTCCCCAACACACTCCTGGAGGGAGTAGCTAGTTTGCCACATAGCTCTGGCTTCTTCAAATATTTTTATTCCGAGGGGTATTAGAAAAGTAAGGTTCCCTATGCCGCAGAGACAGAATGAGATATGTTGGGGGAAATCTGAAAACACTGTCTTACTCATCAGCTGTCCCTCTCTCTATCCATACCACTCGCGCCTCGCTACGTCCAACAGTGCTGGCCTAGCTGCCTTCGAAGATGGAGCTCCCTATCGTTGTTACTGCCAGATGTGAAATTCGTGCTGTGATACGGTTTTTAAATGCAAAACAGATTTCACCTATTGAAATTCATCGTCAAATAATCAAAGTTTATGAGGAAAAACTGCATATCTGTTCAACACGTTCGGGAATGGTGTAGAGAATTCAGTGAAGGCTGCATGAAAATTCACGATGAAAAACCGAAGTGGACGGCCTTAATTTGCAATTGGAGTTGTTGATAAAGTTGAGACAATATTGCTTGAAGATCGGAGAATCATCATTCACAGGAACAACAGTAAACTCTGACAGATATTGCGACACATTAAGAAAACTGAGAACCGCCGGAAAGGAAGTGTGTCCAGTGGTGTGAGGCTTCTCCATGACAACGCTCGACCTCATGTCTCACGTCAAACTCAAGAACTGCTGACAAATTTTGGTTAGACTATTGTGCCCCATCCCCCCTACAGCCCAGACCTAGCCCCCAAGTGATTATCACTTATTCCCAAAATTAAAGGAACACTTGGGTGGTCAACGCTTCAGTACCGATGATGAAGTCAAGGAAGAGGTTACTCGATTCCTCAAAGGATTGGCGGCAGAATTCTATAGAGCTGTCTATTTAAAAGAATCATGGGAACCTCATTTTTCTAATACCCCTCATAGTTATTTTGTCTTTTTTATGCCGTACACCCTACCGTGTAAGTTTTTATGCAGACATTTTAATGCCATGTGCCCTACTTTGGTAATGTCTGTAGCAAAGAACCGAAATGCTCACTTACTTTACTTGATAGTGTAGAGAAAACATTCAGGAAGAAAAATAATTTATGAACTGAATAGAAAGCTTTAATGTAGACAACTATTTGCAGATTGTGAAGATGCTTGAGCCAACATTTGAAATGCTCAGGAGGAGACAATAGAATGTAAAGGATCAGATAAGTCAGAGGATGAATTCGAAGATAGTGATCATAGTTTGGACTCAGAAATGTTTGCAGAAGAACAAAACAAAGAATAAGAACAAGAAAATTATTAAATAGTGAACCGGAGTGTCTTAATGGGAAAAGGCCAAAACAACAGAGCAGAATGTTCATATTGGCAATGCTAATTTACATAGAAGAGTTTGAAGACAAAATAATATTCGAGTAGCAAGAATAGAATTACAATTTCCAACTCTATAAGGTAAGGCATTCACAACAAGACACTATATAAGACATGGAAGCTATTTTTTCCCTTACACACTGGTCAACAAGATTGTTGAAACACACTAATATTTGGATTCAAAAAAATAAAAGAATCTATTTTCGTGAAAGAGACGAAAAATAGTCCCGACAAATGTTTAAAGCTTTATTACAAGCTATAAAATTTGAGGGCAAAACAACCAGGCAACAGGGCAAAGCTATAGATAAATTAGCCCCAATTTGGTTGGTGTTAGAAGAATTTGTACACAGGTGAAAAACAGTACAGCTCCGTAAGTGAATATGTTACTATTGATGAAATGTGGGAAGGATTTCATGGAAAAAATGGGTTACAGTAACGAGTGTTACCTCGTGTTACACACAAACATTCTATACCGCCAATTAGGAAGTTTATAAAGAAACATTTAGAAGGTGTTTTAAGGGTCAGCACCACCGCGAGGGATGTAACTCTTAGAATGATGTCACCAATATCAGGAACAGAGTGGCACCTGACAATATAGTGTATGAATGGTACAGACAAAACATTGAGTAGGTGTTTACAGGGTCAGCACCATCGCGAGGGATGTAACTCTTAGAATGATGTCACCAATATCAGGAACAAAGTGGCACCTGACAATATAGTGTATGAATGGTACAGACAAAACATTGAGTAGGTGTTTACAGCAGGGTCAGCAACACCGCGAGGGATGTAACTCTTAGAATAATGTCACCAATATCAGGAACAGAGTGGCACCTGACAATATAGTGTATGAATGGTACAGACAAAACATTGAGAAGGTGTTTACAGGGTCAGCACCACCGCGAGGGATGTAACTCTTAGAATGATGTCACCAATATCAGGAACAGAGTGGCACCTGACAATATAGTGTATGAATGGTACAGACAAAACATTGAGTAGGTGTTTACAGGGTCAGCAACACCGCGAGGGATGTAACTCTTAGAATGATGTCACCAATATCAGGAACAGAGTGGCACCTGACAATATAGTGTATGAATGGTACAGACAAAACATTGAGTAGGTGTTTACAGGGTCAGCAACACAGCGAGGGATGTAACTCTTAGAATGATGTCACCAATATCAGGAACAGAGTGGCACCTGACAATATAGTGTATGAATGGTACAGACAAAACATTGAGTAGGTGTTTACAGGGTCAGCACCACCGCGAGGGATGTAACTCTTAGAATGATGTCACCAATATCAGGAACAGAGTGGCACCTGACAATATAGTGTATGAATGGTACAGACAAAACATTGAGTAGGTGTTTACAGGGTCAGCAACACCGCGAGGGATGTAACTCTTAGAATGATGTCACCAATATCAGGAAACAGAGTGGCACCTGACAATATAGTATATGAATGGTACAGACAAAACATTGAGTAGGTGTTTACAGGGTCAGCAACACCGCGAGGGATGTAACTCTTAGAATGATGTCACCAATATCAGGAACAGAGTGGCACCTGACAATATAGTGTATGAATGGTACAGACAAAACATTGAGTAGGTGTTTACAGCAGGGTCAGCAACACCGCGAGGGATGTAACTCTTAGAATGATGTCACCAATATCAGGAACAGAGTGACACCTGACAATATAGTGTATGAATGGTACAGACAAAACATTCAGAAGGTGTTTACAGGGTCAGCAACACCGCGAGGGATGTAACTCTTAGAATGATGTCACCAATATCAGGAACAGAGTGGCACCTGACAATATAGTGTATGAATGGTACAGACAAAACATTGAGTAGGTGTTTACAGCAGGGTCAGCAACACCGCGAGGGATGTAACTCTTAGAATGATGTCACCAATATCAGGAACAGAGTGGCACCTGACAATATAGTGTATGAATGGTACAGACAAAACATTGAGAAGGTGTTTACAGGGTCAGCAAACACCGCGAGGGATGTAACTCTTAGAATGATGTCACCAATATCAGGAACAGGGTGGCACCTGACAATATAGTGTATGAATGGTACAGACAAAACATTGAGAAGGTGTTTACAGGGTCAGCAACACCGCGAGGGATGTAACTCTTAGAATGATGTCACCAATATCAGGAACAGAGTGGCACCTGACAATATAGTATATGAATGGTACAGACAAAACATTGAGTAGGTGTTTACAGGGTCAGCAACACAGCGAGGGATGTAACTCTTAGAATGATGTCACCAACATCAGGAACAGGGTGGCACCTGACAATATAGTGTATGAATGGTACAGACAAAACATTCAGAAGGTGTTTACAGGGTCAGCAACACCGCGAGGGATGTAACTCTTAGAATGATGTCACCAACATCAGGAACAGAGTGGCACCTGACAATATAGTGTATGAATGGTACAGACAAAACATTCAGAAGGTGTTTACAGGGTCAGCACCACCGCGAGGGATGTAACTCTTAGAATGATGTCACCAATATCAGGAACAGGGTGGCACCTGACAATATAGTGTATGAATGGTACAGACAAAACATTGAGTAGGTGTTTACAGGGTCAGCAACACCGCGAGGGATGTAACTCTTAGAATGATGTCACCAATATCAGGAACAGGGTGGCACCTGACAATATAGTGTATGAATGGTACAGACAAAACATTCAGAAGGTGTTTACAGGGTCAGCACCACCGCGAGGGATGTAAATCTTAGAATGATGTCACCAATATCAGGAACAGAGTGGCACCTGACAATATAGTGTATGAATGGTACAGACAAAACATTGAGAAGGTGTTTACAGGGTCAGCAACACCGCGAGGGATGTAACTCTTAGAATGATGTCACCAATATCAGGAACAGGGTGGCACCTGACAATATAGTGTATGAATGGTACAGACAAAAACATTGAGAAGGTGTTTACAGGGTCAGCACCACCGCGAGGGATGTAACTCTTAGAATGATGTCACCAATATCAGGAACAGAGTGGCACCTGACAATATAGTGTATGAATGGTACAGACAAAACATTGAGTAGGTGTTTACAGGGTCAGCAACACCGCGAGGGATGTAACTCTTAGAATGATGTCACCAATATCAGGAACAGAGTGGCACCTGACAATATAGTGTATGAATGGTACAGACAAAACATTGAGTAGGTGTTTACAGGGTCAGCAACACAGCGAGGGATGTAACTCTTAGAATGATGTCACCAATATCAGGAACAGAGTGGCACCTGACAATATAGTGTATGAATGGTACAGACAAAACATTGAGTAGGTGTTTACAGGGTCAGCAACACAGCGAGGGATGTAACTCTTAGAATGATGTCACCAATATCAGGAACAGAGTGGCACCTGACAATATAGTGTATGAATGGTACAGACAAAACATTGAGTAGGTGTTTACAGGGTCAGCAACACCGCGAGGGATGTAACTCTTAGAATGATGTCACCAATATCAGGAACAGAGTGGCACCTGACAATATAGTGTATGAATGGTACAGACAAAACATTGAGTAGGTGTTTACAGCAGGGTCAGCAACACCGTGAGGGATGTAACTCTTAGAATGATGTCACCAATATCAGGAACAGGGTGGCACCTGACAATATAGTGTATGAATGGTACAGACAAAAACATTCAGAAGGTGTTTACAGGGTCAGCAACACCGCGACGGATGTAACTCTTAGAATGATGTCACCAATATCAGGAACAGGGTGGCACCTGACAATATAGTGTATGAACGAGGCAGATAACATTCAGAAAGGTGTTTACAGGGTCAGCAACACCACAAGAATGTGACTCTTAGAATGATGACGCCAATATCAGGAACAGGGTGGCACCTGACAATATAGTGTATGAACGGTGCAGACAAAACATTCAGAAGGTGTTTACAGGGTCAGCAACACCACAAGAATGTAACTCTTAGAATGATGACGCCAATATCAGGAACAGGGTGGCACCTGACAATATAGTGTATGAACGAGGCAGATAACATTCAGAAGGTGTTTACAGGGTCAGCAACACCACAAGAATGTAACTCTTAGAATGATGACGCCAATATCAGGAACAGGGTGGCACCTGACAATATAGTGTTTGAACGAGGCAGATAACATTCAGAAGGTGTTTACAGGGTCAGCAACACCACAAGAATGTAACTCTTAGAATGATGACGCCAATATCAGGAACAGGGTGGCACCTGACAATATAGTGTATGAACGGTGCAGACAAAACATTCAGAAGGTGTTTACAGGGTCAGCAACCTTATACTGGCACAAGAAGTGTAACATTTTCTTTTCTGTGTATTGTCTGTCACAAGACATCTCAAGAATAAACAGAGCTAAACACCTGAAATTTTGCATGTGACCTCAGTCAACCTGTATTGTGATACTTGATGTACCTTATACTGGCACAAGGAGTGTAACAATTTCTTTTCTGTGTATTGTCTGTCACAAGACATCTCAAGAATAAACAGAGCTAAACACCTGAAATTTTGCATGTGACCTCAGTCAACCTGTATTGTGATACTTGATGTACCTTATACTGGCACAAGAAGTGTAACAATTTCTTTTCTGTGTATTGTCTGTCACAAGACATCTCAAGAATAAACAGATCTAAACACTTGAAATTTTGCATGCGACCTCAGTCAACCTGTATTGTGATACTTGATGTACCTTATACTGGCACAAGGAGTGTAACAATTTCTTTTCTGTGTATTGTCTGTCACAAGACATCTCAAGAATAAACAGATCTAAACACTTGAAATTTTGCATGCGACCTCAGTCAACCTGTATTGTGATACTTGATGTAACTTATACTGGCACAAGGAGTGTAACAATTTCTTTTCTGTGTATTGTCTGTCACAAGACATCTCAAGAATAAACAGAGCTAAACACCTGAAATTTTGCATGTGACCTCAGTCAACCTGTATTGTGATACTTGATGTACCTTATACTGGCACAAGGAGTGTAACAATTTCTTTTCTGTGTATTGTCTGTCACAAGACATCTCAAGAATAAACAGATCTAAACACTTGAAATTTTGCATGCGACCTCAGTCAACCTGTATTGTGATACTTGATTTACCTTATACTTTGACACGAAACATTAAGACTTGTAGTTCATAACAGAGGATGAATTCTACAAAGTTGTTGATTGAAAAGCTAGTTAATTTGAAACTACAATTGTTTTTCATTAGACACTATAAATCAACAATTACAAAAATTATTACAACAGTACAAAAATATAAATCCTTACAAAAGGTTTAATGATGAAATGAAGACATTTAACTATGAATTTAGAGTCTATTTAAATAAACACCCACCTTAAATAAACAATATTTATGTTGATTATATCGGTAATAATTGTTAATGTACATTTGTTCAATAAACTTAACTAAATCAGCTCACATTAAGTTTTTCAAGAGGACGCCCAAAGTATCTGGTGACATAAGCTTTCAATGCATCATTATATTTTTGTTTGGCTTCCTTCTTGTGAGCATCTAGCACTGATATCTTCAATTGTGAGAGCAGAGAGAACATGTGGTGGAAATTTTCTGAAAGGAAGAAATAAGAAAATTATATTGTCATATATGACTATTGTACTACTAACTAAACAACACTGTCTTCAGGGTGTCAGAATCTAGCCTGGATATCTTCAACTGTGAGAGCAGAGAGAGGGTACGTGGAAATTTTCTAAAAGGAAGAAATAAGAAAATTATAATGTCATATATAACTGTTCTTCTACTAACAAAACAACACTGTCTTCAGGGTGTCAGAGTCTAGCCTGGATATCTTCAACTGTGAGAGCAGAGAGAGGGTACGTGGAAATTTTCTAAAAGGAAGAAATAAGAAAATTATAATGTCATATATGACTGTTCTTCTACTAACTAAACAACACTGTCTTCAGGGTGTCAGAATCTAGCCTGGATATCTTCAATTGTGAGAGCAGAGAGAGGGTACGTGGAAATTTTCTAAAAGGAAGAAATAAGAAAATTATAATGTCATATATGACTGTTCTTCTACTAACTAAACAACACTGTCTTCAGGGTGTCAGAATCTAGCCTGGATATCTTCAACTGTGAGAGCAGAGAGAGGGTACGTGGAAAATTTTCTAAAAGGAAGAAATAAGAAAATTATAATGTCATATATGACTGTTCTTCTACTAACTAAACAACACTGTCTTCAGGGTGTCAGAATCTAGCCTGGATATCTTCAACTGTGAGAGCAGAGAGAGGGTACGTGGGAAATTTTCTAAAAGGAAGAAATAAAGAAAATTATATTGTCATATATGACTATTCTACTACTAACTAAACAACACTGTCTTCAGGGTGTCAGAAACTAGCCTGGATATCTTCAACTGTGAGAGCAGAGAGAGGGTACGTGGAAATTTTCTAAAAGGAAGAAATAAGAAAATTATAATGTCATATATGACTGTTATTCTACTAACTAAACAACACTGTCTTCAGGGTGTCAGAATCTAGCCTGGATATCTTCAACTGTGAGAGCAGAGAGAGGGTACGTGGAAATTTTCTAAAAGGAAGAAATAAGAAAATTATAATGTCATATATGACTGTTATTCTACTAACTAAACAACACTGTCTTCAGGGTGTCAGAATCTAGCCTGGATATCTTCAACTGTGAGAGCAGAGAGAGGGTACGTGGAAATTTTCTAAAAGGAAGAAATAAGAAAATTATAATGTCATATAAGACTGGTGTATCTACTAACTAAACAACACTGTCTTCAGGGTGTCAGAATCTAGCCTGGATATCTTCAACTGTGAGAGCAGAGAGAGGGTACGTGGAAATTTTCTAAAAGGAAGAAATAAGAAAATTATAATGTCATATAAGACTGGTCTTCTACTAACTAAACAACACTGTCTTCAGGGTGTCAGAATCTAGCCTGGATATCTTCAATTGTGAGAGCAGAGAGAGGGTACGTGGAAAATTTTCTAAAAGGAAGAAATAAGAAAATTATATTGTCATATATGACTGTTCTTCTACTAACTAAACAACACTGTCTTCAGGGTGTTAGAATCTAGCCTGGATATCTTCAACTGTGAGAGCAGAGAGAGGGTACGTGGAAATTTTCTAAAAGGAAGAAATAAGAAAATTATAATGTCATATAAGACTGGTCTTCTACTAACTAAACAACACTGTCTTCAGGGTGTCAGAATCTAGCCTGGATATCTTCAATTGTGAGAGCAGAGAGAGGGTACGTGGAAATTTTCTAAAAGGAAGAAATAAGAAAATTATAATGTCATATATGACTGTTATTCTACTAACTAAACAACACTGTCTTCAGGGTGTCAGGAATCTAGCCTGGATATCTTCAATTTTGAGAGCAGAGAGAGGGTACGTGGAAATTTTCTAAAAGGAAGAAATAAGAAAAATTATATTGTCATATATGACTGTTCTTCTACTAACTAAACAACACTGTCTTCAGGGTGTCAGAGTCTAGCCTGGATATCTTCAATTGTGAGAGCAGAGAGAGGGTACGTGGAAATTTTCTAAAAGGAAGAAATAAGAAAATTATATTGTCATATATGACTGTTCTTCTACTAACTAAACAACACTGTCTTCAGGGTGTCAGAGTCTAGCCTGGATATCTTCAATTGTGAGAGCAGAGAGAGGGTACGTGGAAATTTTCTAAAAGGAAGAAATAAGAAAATTATATTGTCATATATGACTGTTCTTCTACTAACTAAAACAACACTGTCTTCAGGGTGTCAGAGTCTAGCCTGGATATCTTCAATTTTGAGAGCAGAGAGAGGGTACGTGGAAATTTTCTAAAAGGAAGAAATAAGAAAATTATAATGTCATATAAGACTGTTCTTCTACTAACTAAACAACACTGTCTTCAGGGTGTCAGAGTCTAGCCTGGATATCTTCAATTTTGAGAGCAGAGAGAGGGTACGTGGAAATTTTCTAAAAGGAAGAAATAAGAAAATTATAATGTCATATAAGACTGGTCTTCTACTAACTAAACAAACACTGTCTTCAGGGTGTCAGAATCTAGCCTGGATATCTTCAATTGTGAGAGCAGAGAGAACATGTGGGGAAAGTTTCTCAAAGGAAAAAATGATCAAATTAAAGTGACATATTCTTAATTTAAAAAGATTAGACCCAGGTCTGATAATTCCTCACATAACTGGAAGTGGATTAGTTTGTAACTTGTATACGAGGTCATGCAAGTAGGCGATACAAATTGCTTGTTAATAGAAATTTATTGTAACCAATTATTTATTTTTCAAGAACGATTATTTTTTATCTAGGTAATAAAACAATTACTGTCTCTAGACCTGTGATATTATCTATAAAAGGAAAATAACGAATTCCGTGGCAGGAAAATTTTAAGGAATTCCAGAGGTTTTCATTTTACTTCCAGAGTTTATCTTCATCTTTGTAGACTAAGCAAATGTTATGAAAATCACCAATTTCGTGATTTTCTCTGAGCATAGCAACCCTATTTTATATAACCAAAAAATTGATCTGAAACTAATATATTACATCATTTAAGTATTAAAATGTAAAATAAAGTACAACCAAGATGTTTTTGCAATTTGTATTTCAAGAGTTTCAGGTAAAACAGTGAAGTGCCCATAAAATAAATGTTATATTTCTAGGCATCACTCTCTCTCTCTACTGACCCATTTTGACGACCTCAGAGGGTGTCTTGTGGTGGTCTGCTGCAACTGAGGGGATCACCTCAAACATGGCTGTCCCAAGTTTGATGTACCACTTATCCAAGTCACCCCGACGTTCTGTGTCCTTGAATATCAATTCTGCGTGGTTTGCAAACTCCTACATAAATACATAATTATGTAAGTATACTAACTTATACAGGGTGATTCAAAACTAAACGGCAATCTCTCGGGAGCTTATTCTATAGCTAAAAACAAGTAAAAAAGTTCATATAACCATATGCCCGGAAACGCTTCGTTAGCGAGTTACGCCTAGCGAAAGATTTCGCCCGGATTTCAGAACCCTTGGTGAAGTCAGGCCGTATAAAAATGGTAAAGGTAAGTTACAAAGATACAAATACGATTGTTTTTTATGTTTTTATATCTGACAAATTTATTAAAATTCGTCCCAGAGCTGTAAATGCAATACTTTCAGAGATATCTTACGTAAAACACAAGAATTGGTGCAAAGAAATAACACATTTTTGTGTTTAACGTAAGATTACTTCCATAAATGTTAAATAAAGGTCATTTTTTTCTTAAACAGATTTGTAGAACATTTAATTCTGAAAAGATTCATGTGAATTACTTAGGAAAAAAATTAATAATAGGTATTGAAATTTAGCTTTATTTAAAAATAAAACAGACGCACAAAATGCATATTCTTATCTGCATAAAATATTAACTAATGTTTAGGTTGTGAGTAACAGCTGATCATTTATTCTAGACTGAACATTAACATAAAATGTATTTACCTTTATATAAAACTGTAATAATCACCTATAATAGTTGCTCAAAGTGTCCTCCGTTGTTAGCAATGCACGTTTTCACACGACGAATCCACTCTTTTCTAGCGCGTTTCATAACGTTTGGAGCATTCTTGATAGTTTCTGCCGCCTCTGTAATGCGATTACGTAACTCCTCTATGGTGTTAATCCGTTTTGAATAAACAATTGACTTCATCCAACCCCATAAGAAAAAGTCTGCTGGCGTGAGGTCAGGAGAACGTGGTGGCCATTTTACTGGTCCATTTCGACCAATCCATTGTCTACCGTATGTATCATTTAAATAGTTTTTCACATCATTAGAAAAATGTGGAGGTGCTCCGTCGTGCATAAACCATGCATTTATTCTGTTTTGAACAGGAATATCTTCCAAGAGGGTAGGCAGGTTTGTTCTTAAAAAATTTAAGTACGCTACTCCATTAAGTCGATTAGGGAGGAAAAATGGACCAACCAAATTATCACCCAGAACACCAAGCCATACATTGACTGAAAATGTATGTTGAAAATGCATCGTCGCAGTTTCATGTGGGTTGTCGTACGCCCAAGTATGGGTATTAAGAAAATTTACAATTCCATTTCTAGTAAAACAGGATTCATCAGTAACGAGAATACGCCGAAGAAAATACTGATGTCGTAAACAATTTCTTCTTAACCAGCGGCAGAACATCTTCCGTTTATTAAGATCTTGCGGTAATAAGTCTTGAACACGTGTTATATGGAATGCGTACAACTGTGCTTCATGAAGTGTCCGCCATACGCTTGACTGGCAAATATTTAACTGATGTGATAATCGTCTGGTGCTTGTGGTTGGTGATAATTCTACAGCATTTATTATTGCTTGTTCATTATTATAGTTCCTTGCGCTACGTTGACGACCAGTATCTATTCGCTTCGGTTTAAAGCTACTAGTTTCTCTAAGTCGTCTCTCCACAGCTTCAAATGTTTTGCGATCAGGTGTTCTTCGATGTGGAAAAGTATCACGATATTCCTGAACTGCAGCTAAACCATTCTTGTTAACTTTGCCGTAAATCAGTATCATGTCCGTATACTCTTCAAACGAATACATACCTTTACATTATCTGCCATTATTTACTAAGATAATTACATACACTTTTATAAAAATATTTAATAAAATATTTTAAAAATAAATATTTAATAAAATATTTTATACACTTGTATAAAATATTTTCAAATAATCACAGGATCTCACAAAATACAATCTTCACACCCCACAATACAAAAACCTCCATAAAGGTTATTCAAATATTACTTCATGAACTTAATTGTTGATCAGCTGATATTGCCAACCTTTGCAAAGAAAAATATGACGATAAAAAGTATTGAATAAATGATCAGCTGTTACTCACAACCTAAACCTTAGTTAATATTTTATGCAGATAAGAATATGCATTTTTGTGCGTCTGTTTTATTTTTAAATAAAGCTCAATTTCAATACCTATTATTAATTTTTTTCCTAAGTAATTCACATGAATCTTTTCAGAATTAAATGTTCTACAAATCTGTTTAAGAAAAAAATGACCTTTATTTAACATTTATGGAAGTAATCTTACGTTAAACACAAAAATGTGTTATTTCTTTGCACCAATTCTTGTGTTTTACGTAAGATATCTCTGAAAGTATTGCATTTACAGCTCTGGGGCGAATTTTAATAAATTTGTCAGATATAAAAACATAAAAAACAATCGTATTTGTATCTTTGTAACTACCTTTACCATTTTTATACGGCCTGACTTCACCAAGGGTTCTGAAATCCGGGCGAAATCTTTCGCTAGGCGTAACTCGCTAACGAAGCGTTTCCGGGCATATGGTTATATGAACTTTTTTACTTGTTTTTAGCTATAGAATAAGCTCTCGAGAGATTGCCATTTAGTTTTGAATCACCCTGTATATTAAAGTTTCTACATATTGGTGAGTTACTACTGAAAAGATGCAAAAACAAATAAACACAATGATAAACTTAATCAATAGTAAAGTAATTTTTATTTTAATTACTAAATTTACTGAAAATTAAATAAATACTGGATTATGCCATGGCATGTATGACAACACAGATTAAAGTATTTTAACATCTTGTTAACAATTAATTATTAAAACATCAATAATAATTGTTACAATATCCTGTGTTCAACGTATTTACCATTTAACGAAATTAACTGAACTTTAAAATTTACTATCAGTGTACATTTATAACCTTACAACACAATACGAAATGTGGCTAGAAAATAATTAGACTAGTATTGGCGGAGCCACATATCAAATACAATGGCTGAATATCTTAATATACTTATTCTCGTAGCTGATCATTTCCCTGTTCATGACCTCTGTTGCTTTTTCTTTTGAACAGTCCCAAATCTTGTTCCTTTGAAAGCTGACTTGATTTTATGGAACCAAAATCATTACAGAGGGCCAAGTCGGGTGGATGATCTAAGACGGAGATGTTTGTGTTTAGCCAAAAACACCTTCACTGACAAAAAATTGTGGGCTGGAGCATTACCCTGGTGGAGGATCTATGACTTGTTTTTCCACAAGTCATTCCGTTTTCTCTGTAAACCCTCACGTAGGGTAGTGATTCTGACTCGGAAATGTAGTCGAACAACATCTACCAATGCATGTGTTGTCAACTTGTGTGTTTGGGACCATCTTTAAATCGCCTAAACTACTCAAAAACTTGTGTTCATAATAAAAGTCATCACTGTACACTTGATTCATTTAAACAATTTAATTTAATTAAAACATTTAAAACCTATGTATATTCATTTTTTACAGAAAGAAGTAAGGTATGTAGTTGAACTACTGCAATATTATTTCTATTTCTTCATATAACTATGGTCCTCACCACTTTTGCCTAAGCTATAAACACGATTTTTCACTGACATTAATGTTTCATATGTAAAAACCTTAAGGTAATTAAGTAAATAAAGTTCTGATAGGCCTGGATATATTCCAAACAGATTGAGGTATCGATGTACAACCATCTCCATAGTTATTTAAATACTTATTAAAGATTTCATCAGAAGATGAGTGAAATACCTTGTATGCTCACCCACGGGTTTACAACCCATACAGACAATGTTTCACTAAATGTTTTTGCTGCATACATAATAAAATTTCAACCACTTTCTGGAGGTTCTGTTAAAGTAATCAAATATAATGAAATCTTAACAACTTACTGGACTTTCTATTGAAATAATCAAATATAATGAAAATTTCAACAACTTGCTGGAGGTTCTATTAAAACAATCAAATTTCTATTAAAATAATCAAATATAGGGTGAGGACTTTACAATTTTTAAATTATATAGAAATTTATTAGCTTTACTTACAGACTTGATATACGTGTCATTTTGTAGCAAATTACTTCAAGTTTGACTCCCGTAGTGCTGTAGTACCAAGTTCCGCCACTGCGAGCGCCAGCTTCGTCTGTACTAAAATGGCTACTTTCACTGGTGCGGAGCGTGCTCACTGTGTGTTATTGTTTCATGAAACAAACTCTGCTACAAGTGTTCAGCGTAGATTTCGCACAGAATACGGAAGAGACTCTCCAAGCAGGCCTTCTATTTACAGCTGGCACAAGAATTTTGTCGAGACAGGTTGTTGTGTTCGGCATGAGAAATCGCCAGGTTGCCCACAGGTTAGTGATGCTACTGTCGAACAGGTCAGGGAATCCTTTGCCCGTAGTCCTAAAAAATCAACGCGGCCTGCAGCTGTGGAGACTGGAATTCCACAAAAGACAGTTTGGCGAGTGCTACGGAGACGTTTGCACTTAAAACCATACAGACTTACGATGGTACAACATATCACTGATTTAGATAAAGCTGCTCGTGGAGAATTCTGTGCTGTAATGTTGGATCGAATGGGGGAAGATGAGACATTCCTGAACTCAATAATCTGCAGTGATGAGAGTACCTTTCATATCAGTGGTAAAGTGAACACCCATAACTGCAGAATATGGGGGAACGAAAACCCAAGAGAATCCCTTGAACAAGTTCGGGACAGTCCAAAAGTGAATGTGTTTTGTGCGATGAGTAAATTTAAAGTGTAAGGGCCATTTTTCTTCATGGAGAGAACTGTCACTGGTATCATTTACCTTGATATGTTGGAGAATTTTTTGATTCCTCAAATTGATGAAGATGAACAACAGGATGCTCCTTTCTACTACCAGCAAGACGGAGCACCACCTCACTACCTAACAGATGTTAGGGATTTCCTAAACGGTCGTTTTCCAGGTCGCTGGATTGGGCGTTCAGGACCAATTACATGGCCACCTCGTTCCCCCGATTTGACTCCTATGGATTTTTTTCTATGGGATTTCATTAAAGATAAAGTGTATGTTCCCCCTCTACCAGCCAGTCTTGCAGATCTAAGAAGAAGAATCACAGCTGCGGTTGCTGAAGTTACGCCAGATTTGCTAGAACGGATGTGGCAAGAAATTGATTACCGGTGGGATGTTTGCCGTATCACTAATGGAAGTCACATCGAACCGAAATAAGAATATGACAATAAACTTGAAATAATTTGCTAAAAAATGACACATATATCAAGTCTGTAAGTAAAGTCAATAAATATCTATATAATTTCAAAGTTGTAAAGTCCTTTTAGACTCATCCTGTATAATGAAATTTCAACAACTTACTGGAGGTTCTATTAAAACAATCAAATTTCTATTAAAATTATCAAATATAATGAAATTTCAATAACTTGCTAGAGTTCTTATAAAATAATCAAATATAATAAAAGTTCCACAAATTACTGAACTTTATATTAAAATAATCAAATATAATGAAATTTTAACAACTTACTGGAGATTCTTATAAAATAATCAAATATAATGAAATATCAACATATTGTTCGAGGTTCTATTTAAAAAATAATCAAATATAATGAAATTTTAACAACAACTTACTGGAGATTCTTATAAAATAATCAAATATTATGAAAATTTCAACAACTTCCTGGAGGTTCTTATAAAATAATCAAATATTATGAAATTTCAAAAACTTTCTGGAGGTTTGTATAAAATAATTAAATATTATGAAATTTTAACAACTTACTGGAGGTTTCTTATAAAATAATCAAATATAATGAAATTTTAACAACTTACTGGAGGTTCTTATAAAATAATCAAATATAATGAAATTTTAACAACTTACTGGAGGTTCTTATAAATAATCAAATATAATGAATTTTAACAACTTACTGGAGGTTCTTATAAAATAATCAAATATAATGAAATTTTAACAACTTACTGGAGGTTCTTATAAAATAATCAAATATTATGAAATTTCAAAAACTTGCTGGAGGTTTGTATAAAGTAATTAAATATTATGAAATTTTAACAACTTACTAGACGTTCTTATAAAATAATCAAATATTATGAAATTTTAACAACTTACTGGAGGTTCTTATAAAATAATCAAATATAATGAATTTTAACAACTTACTGGAGGTTCTTATAAAATAATCAAATATAATGAAATTTTAACAACTTACTGGAGGTTCTTATAAAATAATCAAATATAATGAAATTTTAACAACTTGCTGGAGGTTCTGTTTAGATAATAAAATATAATGAAATTTCAACAATTTGCTGGAGGTTCTGGTAAAATAATGAAATATCAACATATTGTTCGAGATTCTATTAAAATAATCAAATATAACGAACTTTCAACAACTTGCTGGAGGTTCTGGTAAAATAATCAAATATAATGAAATATCAACATATTGTTCGAGGTTCTATTAAAATAATCAAATATAATGAAATTTTAACAACTTACTGGAGGTTCTTATAAATAATCAAATATAATGAATTTTAACAACTTACTAGACGTTCTTATAAAATAATCAAATATTATGAAATTTTAACAACTTACTGGAGGTTCTTATAAAATAATCAAATATAATGAAATTTTAACAACTTACTGGAGGTTCTTATAAAATAATCAAATATAATGAAATTTTAACAACTTACTGGAGGTTCTTATAAAATAATCAAATATAATGAAATTTTAACAACTTGCTGGAGGTTCTGTTTAGATAATAAAATATAATGAAATTTCAACAATTTGCTGGAGGTTCTGGTAAAATAATGAAATATCAACATATTGTTCGAGATTCTATTAAAATAATCAAATATAACGAACTTTCAACAACTTGCTGGAGGTTCTGGTAAAATATTCAAATATAATAAAATTTCTACAACTTACTGGAGTTTCTGTTAAAATAATCACAAGAAATGAACGTTCCTAAACAAAAAAAAAGTAAGAAACAGACTTTCATACCTTGACTTTATGTAGACTCTGAACAATTTCATCTCCCACAACTTACAGAGTAAGATATCTGCCGGCACTCTAGTTCTGCCAGACAACTTCTCATCCATGATGGAATTTCCACCCTTATTTTCTTAAAGGAAATGTCTACCAGCTACGACCAGAGAGTGTTTATGTCAGTGAGGTGGTTAATCAGAGCCAGAGTGAAGTTGTGCCTTATTTTTGTATTCCAAACCCCTTCACAAAGGAATCATGTATAGACTTAACAAAAACCCGAGTATTTTTCCTGAGAGCATTGCACCACAACTCTACATGTTGTAATAACCTAAATAATGTAACTTATACTGAGATCAATTGGTTAGGAGTACTCCTATTGCCTTAAAATTATTCTACCACACAACATAAATTGTTTGTCCGTAAAAGTTTACTTGTTGGAAATTACTTTAGATTAAATAAAACCAGGTGTACATAGCATAAAATGAAAAAGGATGAAATTACCAGGCTTAATATACTAAATTATAGCACTCACTTATACTATGCTACGAGCAGTATAATGGTGGAGGTGTAATTATTTTGCCACAAAACACCAATAAAATTAAAGAAATAAAGTTTATTATGTGATTAAACTTTTACCGGTGTTTGGTTGAGGCTTATTGGGGTAATTTAAAAATGTTATTAGGTGGTTTCTACAGGTCTCCAATCAATGTAAATATGAAAATATTCCTAGAAAATTTGAATAAGGTTTTTAGCATTCTAGCTAATAGGTATAGATAGATATATATAGTGATATGTGGAAATACGAGGGTAATTCGGAAAGTAAGGTCCGTTTTTTTTATTTAAAAAAAACCACACCAGATTTTTTCAAAAAACTTGTTTTATTTGATTCCTGACATCAATCACTATTTTTCTACATAATTTACACTTTTGTGTAAACACTTGTCATAACGATCTACAAGTTTTTGAATGCCGGTGTCATAGAAGTCGGCCGCCTGCGACGATAACCAGTCTTTTTAACCGGTGACGTCGAGTGACGCCACTCCATTGACTGGCGTTTCTTTTCTGGGGTTATGTGGGAAACCCATGTCTTGTCACCCGTCACAATGTGGTCTAAAAGGTTATCCCCTTTCTGATGATATTGGATCAAAAATTCAAGAACAATACCCGTTCTTCTTTTTTTTGTGTTCCTCAGTAAGCAGCCTGGGAACCCAACGTGAGCACAATTTGCGAAAATCCAAAATTTCAGAAACAATTTTAAACAACGTGCTCACGTTTGGAAATTCTATTGCTAATGAAGAAACAGTGAATCGCCGATCTTCACGAATTTTTTCATCAACGGCTTTCACCAAATCTTCGGTGATCACTGACGGCCGACCAGATCGTGGTTCGTCATGGACATTTTCCCGTCCATCTTTAAAACCTCTCACCCACTTCCGCACTTTGCTGTCACTCATTGCATTTGGACAGTACACTTCACTTATCTGTTGATGAATATCCGCTGCTGAAACGTTCCTTGCTGTCAAAAAACCGTATCACAGACCGTATTTCACAGTCGGCGGGACGTTCAATAGTTTTAAACATCCTCGTATTAACATTAACGCCTTGACAAATAATTGTTATGTGAAAAATATAAATATCTATCAAAACAATGTCATTTGAAATAATTAACCCTTACCGCGCGATGCACTCAAACGCTGAGTGAGGTTCACATGTTACTGAAACGCTGTGAACTCAGATGCTGAGTGCATTCAGTTTATTGGCTACAAATGACGTGTTGTTTACAACAAACGTGCTAGAACGAAGGGGAAGGTTGATTTATGGCCTGGGCAACCCAACACGTGGACACGGACCGTTCCTTGTCGACAGACAAAATATTATTTATTGTTTTTGTGTCTGGAGCTTCACGGCGACACTCCAGGCAGCGCGGTTGACTCAGGGTCTGCGTGCGTGTACTGCCAGCCGTCAGTCACTTGTATCTCGCTTTCAACTACGGATCGTTGCTTACTCGTTTTCTATTTTTATTCAGTTACAATATTATTTTAGTGTACAAAGACATTTTTATAGTAGTGTTTATTTGTAGTGTGATGTAGTTTATGTGTTATAATAATGGTTATTTAGTATCAGTTAGTTTTTATTAGTATTAGTGTTTCTTTTGTGAAAATATGGCGAATCCAGACGATCCGGAGTTTGATAGTTTTGTTGAGGGGATAATGGACACATCCTTTTCGAGTGCTTTTTATCCAAATGAACCAGAAGATTTCGATATGGACGATGTGATTTTGCACAATATAACTAACAGTGACACAGACAGTGAAAGTAGTGTTCCAAATGAAGGATTACCAAGTACTAGTGGCGGTAATCAAAATAATGACGGATTACCAGGTATGTCAACTTTCATGAGGAACTATAGGCCTATTCCCACAAATGATAATGAATGGATAGATGTAACCAGTTTCGATCAAGGACCTTCTACTACTATTCCGATTTATAGTGTAAATACTGGGCCTAACTTGCCCACCAGCTTTGATCATAAGACAAAACCAATGGACTATTTTGCTTTATTTTTTAATGATGACTTGTTAAAATACATTTGTGATGAGACTAACTATTTTGCTAATACAAAAAAAACACGTTTGTTGTCACCAAATTCTCGCCTACAAAAATGGACAGACATATCTGAAGTAGATTTAAAAGCTTTCTTAGGAGTTATCATCAACATGGGCCTTTTAACTATGTCTAATATAAATAATTATTTCTCTACTAAGTGGGTTAAGCGGATGCCATTTTTCAGCGATGTGTTTTCTAAGGACGAGTTTCTCAATATATTTTATAACATCCATTTTAACCACAACGAAACGCAACTACCAAGAGATAAAGGGTTTCTTGTGAGACCTATTATTGATCATATAAAGAAAATGTGTCAATTGTTTTATAATCCAACTAATTCCGTAGCTATTGATGAAAGCACAGTTTCCTTCAAGGGAAATATTAGTTTCAAGGTTTATAACCCTCAGAAACCTGTAAAATTTGGAATGAAACTTTTTGTTGTCTCAGACTGTGATAACGGTTATGTTTATAATTTCATTCCATATTTTGGAAAAGAAACCTTGATTTCTGGTTCAAATCTATTGAAAACCACTCAAATTGTGAAAGTTCTCAGTGATTCTGTAATCTATAAAGATGTAACTAATCCCAAACGCGGTCTTCATGTATATACCGACCGCTACTATACAAGTCCGGAATTAGCCGCAGAGCTATTGAAAACTCATTGCCATCTCACGGGCACTGTAATGACGCATAGGGTTGGAATGCCACGTGGACTCAAAGAAAAAATATAAAAAAATGAAAAAAGGTGATTTATTTTCGTACCGAAAAGGAGACACCTTAGTTGTGAGTTGGAGGGACAAGAGAGTTGTTACCATGCTCAGCACTAAGAACAAAGGGAGCAAACACGATATGACAATTGTTCCAAGTAAATGGCCCAATCAACCTCCAATACCAAAACCTAATGTCGTCCTAGATTATACAAAGCACATGGGTGCTGTTGATAGAAGTGACCACTTCATATCCAATTACCAATTCATGCGCAAAACAAAGAAGTGGTATAGGAAAATATTTTTCTGGCTACTAGAAGTAGCAATTGTAAACTCTTATTTGTTGTATAAGAGTATACAAAACTACACACGGCCGAAGACCAATGTCACATGAGGAATTCAGGGAGAGCCTTGTTGAAGATCTTGTGGCAGAGAATGCAAGTCTACGGAGAGAGGAGAAGAGACGACGGCGAGCGCCAGCTGGGCCCCTTCACGAGCGGCTAAGTGGGCGGCATTTCCCATCAAAGGCAGAAAAAAGGAGAAGGTGTGTTGTTTGTATGCAGAACGGACATAGACGTGACACACCATATTTCTGCAAAACATGCACATCAACCCCAGCACTTCATGTAGAAGACTGTTTTGAAGCATATCATACAAAAGAAAATTTTTAGGTAAAATTTTGATTTTTTTATTTACAAATATGTATATAATTTTGCTAATACAACATTATAATTAGAATTTTATTAATTTTTTGTTTTATTTTAACATTACAGAACCTAAAACCAAATAGCTTTTAAAATTTAAAAATTGTATTTTTTACATAAGTTTCAGCTTTTTGGGTACATTTAGCATTTGAGTGCATAGCGCGGTAAGGGTTAATAGACTCCCCTACTAGGTCAACCAGCACTACTCAGTCAGCAATGGACAATATTATAACCAATCTCAAACAATCACAGATTCAAGTTGAGTGTGTGAATAGGTCAACCAGCACTACTCAGTCAGCAATGGACAATATTATAACCAATCTCAAACAATCACAGATTCAAGTTGAGTGTGTGAATAGGTCAACCAGCAATACTCAGTCAGCAATGGACAATATTATAACCAATCTCAAACAATCACAGATTCAAGTTGAGTGTGTGAATAGGTCAACCAGCACTACTCAGTCAGCAATGGACAATATTATAACCAATCTCAAACAATCACAGATTCAAGTTGAGTGTGTGAATAGGTCAACCAGCACTACTCAGTCAGCAATGGACAATATTATAACCAATCTCAAACAATCACAGATTCAAGTTGAGTGTGTGAATAGGTCAACCAGCACTACTCAGTCAGCAATGGACAATATTATAACCAATCTCAAACAATCACAGATTCAAGTTGAGTGTGTGAATAGGTCAACCAGCACTACTCAGTCAGCAATGGACAATATTATAACCAATCTCAAACAATCACAGATTCAAGTTGAGTGTGTGAATAGGTCAACCAGCACTACTCAGTCAGCAATGGACAATATTATAACCAATCCCAAACAATCACAGATTCAAGTTGAGTGTGTGAATAGGTCAACCAGCACTACTCAGTCAGCAATGGACAATATTATAACCAATCTCAAACAATCACAGATTCAAGTTGAGTGTGTGAATGCAATGTTGTCAGATCATGATGGCCAGTTAGTTACAATACTTGATTATGTGTCTAACTTAATACAACATTTTTTATTCAAGTATTCCAGGGAAGTTTGTGATTAAAATATGAGAGATTTTAATATGGCATTAAATTTACAAACATGGCCAAAGGTTTATAAAGCTCCAGATCATTTAAGATGTGACACCTTTATCCATATTTTGTATATTACTTCAATACTTATTTTCTACTTGTATAAGTTAGAAATTTCTTAGATAAAAACCTCGGGTTAGTGAACTAGAAAAAAGAAACTAATTACTGAAAGAAATCAATGCTTGCCCAAAGAACAAAATCACAAGAGACATTAGTAGTAACTCTAATACAATACTTTTAAAAATAAAATTATTCAAGAAAAAAACTACTATACCAATAAAATTAACAGATCTATCAAATCAAATCAAATCAAAATCAAATCAACTTCTAAATATTTGAGGTGTCAAAACATATACAGTTTAGTTAGAATTTATATTAAACAACTTTTATTCTCTACAAATTTGGTAAACCCCACGGTTGATATTGTAAATATTACTTATTTCCTAGGTATAAGATACTAATTACATTTTACGATCCTCCAATTCTTAGCAAATGGATTATTAGATACATGTTTTATGTAACTATTTAATTGGTGAACCGACCTCAAAGTTGGCAACAAAAGGCAGTATTCCACACTTGGACTTGCGGTTGACCTTGGACTCGTGAATGGAGCGCAGTTGAGCCTGCATGTAGCGATCATAGTTCCGCTTGACCTGCACCAACACCGAGCCAAACGTCATGCTGAGGAACGAGCCAGTGTCTTGTGCTGACATCACGTGTTGGCTGAATCTCACCAGCGCATACATGCAGTAGCTGTTATTTCAAACAAGCATTTCAGTAACTGGTAATGGCCACAAGATGTAAACAGCTATGTCAATTTGTTTAAAAATATTTAGAGAATATTATAATAACAATAAACAATTGTTAGTTTCCATGAAAATAATTAAAAATACTTTTAAAATTGTTTTAAATATTCCGTTGTGCAACTGCATAGCAATAAGTTTTATATCAAAACTGTGAATGTATAACTTATTCTAAATTTTCTGTTAATTCCAAAAATATGTTATCCTAACTTTTACCTCAAAACTTATTTGATACATGGTTTTTTTATGAAAAAGCGCACACAGTTACTGTTTTTCTTAAAATATAGGTTCATCTTTAAGGAAATATCTTTCTGGGTAAACATAATCTTATGACTGCATTTATACTTATACAAGTAAAATAGTTCAAACAAAAATGAAGTACTAAATTTGAATCCTAACTTATTTCCATATGTACAATATACAGAAAGTTTCATCTTTTACTCAAAGTCACAGGATTCCACCCTGAGTTTTCGGCCTCCCTGTCGAACTGGTCTGGCATACTGTTCGATCAGATGGTATGACTGTTTTGTGTGGTATGAACTCCACAATTACATATAGGGTAAAAGAAATTGGTTTTCTTTTTCTAGTTTCTACACTCACATACGACAGTTTGTGTTGGGGATTTTCACGAGTTCATGAGCAAGGCCAAGGACATCACTACTTCTTTGTTTGACTCACACAGTTGTGAGAGAACACTTAATAGGAAATCCGTCTGCTACATGGTCTGTCAGATTAAACTTCGTCATCACTAGAAATGGAAGATCCAAAATGAGCTCTCTGAGGTCACATGATCGTTCTCTACGTTTTCACCCATAATGAATTATAAAGGGTGCGAAGTGGCAGGTGCAGTGAGCAAGTCCATGAAGCATACGCACAGCCGTCTTCTCTCTTCTTACGTGCTGTATTTTCGTGCGCGCATCTGAGAACTGTCTGATCCAAATCTTGTCTTCTATGAAAATCCGATCAGGCTGAGTTGAACTGGCAGGCTTCTTTTAGGCTATCCTTACCTTTTCTTTTCATTTTTACTCTCACCTAAAGAGAAAACTTCCCAAAAAATCTAACTTCTACTATACCTAATTTCTCTATCTTCCAAGCCAAGGTGGAACAGCATATGCCAAGGGCTGTGTGGTCAAGGGAGTGCTTGCACTCTGGATACCTGGCAACCTCCAATTTAAACATAGCCTTCCCCAAGTAGAGCGGGACAATGCTTGGGGTGACCTTTAGATACCTACTCGTGGAACACTATGAGTACAAATGAAAACAAAATAAACCAAACCAGAGCTCTAGCAGCACTCAAAAAGTGGATAAAAATCCACAAAAAATAGAGGGAATGGAAATGATTGCTGACCCGAGCTGAACAATCAAAGAAGACAGGCAGACTTCCTAACAGAAGTCCTGAATATTACACTCTGATTTTCCCGAAACCCTGCTCTCATCTGAACAGATGGAAGATATTCACAACTCCATCCTGGAAGCGATCGTGAAAGAACAGGAGGATCCTAACTCTCCACAGGAGAGGAGACCACAGGACCAACAGGAGACAGGGAATCCTGACTTTCACATGTGAAAATAACAACACAGCAGAATGGCTGAAAGGAAAGCAAGACTCTCTTAAGCTTTGGGAAGGGGCCAGTCTGAGGTTTGTACCAGAGGGAGAAATTCCTTGTGCAAGAATCGTCACGACTGCCTATTTTCCAAATAGCACAAAAGAATCCACTGATAAGATCATGAGGTTCTTGAAAGCATAAAAAAGAACTATCAGTGGTGATGGAATGTCCTGTGTAGAAGTGACGAGGAAAAGTCAGTGCTGCTTACCCTGGCAGTCGACTGCGCCACAGCAAGAATCTTGAAAAAGAGGGCCCACAATTCAACAAGTTTGGCAAAATTTAGTTAAGACTAAGAAGAAACACCAGGGGAACAGTGAAGAACCAAATCAGGTGGGGGAGACTTCAGAAAAATCTGAGACCGTCACCAAAAAAAAAAAAAACACTGCTAAGGAGATGGAAATGGAAGAGACCGAAAAGGTATCAAAGCAATCTGTACATACTTTACCTGATATAGGTCTGTTCCTGAAGGCAGTGTGGCGGTTCAAAAAGAAAAACTGATGCTCTCTCTTCCTGAAGAAGGGATCCTCTCTGAAAGGACCATCTGTTTCGGCAATGAGAAGAAAAGGGGGCACTGTCCCCAAATGCTCCAAGAGGATAGACCACCAGGGGGAGGTAGTAAAAAGCCATAAATATGTGCATCATACAGATACCAAGGGCGTAATCGAAATCTTGAGTAGAAGGTTTATCACAACAAGCCTGGATATTGCCTTAATTCAGGAACCTTGGATCAACAGAAGTCACATCAGAGGATTCTTCAATCTCAGGTTGGTAATCTCATATATGATCATTCAATTGAAACTCCAAGAGCAAGTGTTATAATTTCAAAACATATAACAGCTTTCCCTGTTATAGGTCAAATTTCAAAAGATATGGTGGCGGTGTCTGTGAAAGTAGCCTCACAACAAGTGGAAAAAGAGGTAATCATAGCCTCAGCTTACTTCCCCAACCCTTCAACACACTGCCCACCAGCACCAGTGGAAATAGAAAGGCTACTGCAGCACTGCAGAGAGAGAGGCTGTGACTGTAATGCTCATTACACCTTCTGGGGAAGCACTAACATAAACCCCAGAGGTGAGGACATAGAGGCAGGAGTTGAGATGATCATGACCGACAGGGTTCCTAAATCTACCAACTGGAGAGAATACCGAGTGTCCCTAGCCGAAGAGTTGGAGGAAATAGAACCCTACTAGAAAAATGAACTTGAATTAGAAAGGTCTGCTCAACTAGTTAAACACGCTATCATAAGGCCAATGAGAAAAACGGAAGATGTGCCTTGGTGGACTGGGAGGTTAGAAACACTTAAAAACAAAACTCAAAAATTATTAAAATGTGCAACAAGGACAGATGACTGGATCCTTTATCACCATGCCCTAAATGAATATTAAAAAAGAAATTTGGAAAAATAAAAGAAAAACCTTTTTTTGCAAAAACATTAATAGCCTACCAGAAGCTGCCAGGATTAAATAAACTCTCCAATCCGATCATTCTAACCCAATGGGGTCCATAGCAGAGTAGTTTAACACGTTGTCTGCAGTAGATAACCTATTGATCTTGCTGGTTTATTAGACACCTTACTCACTCAGTATATACCAGCAGCAAAGGTGCTACCATGTGTTAGCTAGAGTTTTTGTACAGAGTAGTTTAACACGTTGTCTGCAGTAGATAACCTATTGATCTTGCTGGTTTATTAGACACCTTACTCACTCAGTATATACCAGCAGCAAAAGTGCTAACATGTGTTAGCTAGAGTTTTTGTACAGAGTAGTTTAACACGTTGTCTGCAGTAGATAACCTATTGATCTTGCTGGTTTATTAGACACCTTACTCACTCAGTATATACCAGCAGCAAAGGTGCTAACATGTGTTAGCTAGAGTTTTTGTACAGAGTAGTTTAACACGTTGTCTGCAGTAGATAACCTATTGATCTTGCTGGTTTATTAGACACCTTACTCACTCAGTATATACCAGCAGCAAAGGTGCTAACATGTGTTAGCTAGAGTTTTTGTACAGAGTAGTTTAACACGTTGTCTGCAGTAGATAACCTATTGATCTTGCTGGTTTATTAGACACCTTACTCACTCAGTATATACCAGCAGCAAAAGTGCTAACATGTGTTAGCTAGAGTTTTTGTACAGAGTAGTTTAACACGTTGTCTGCAGTAGATAACCTATTGATCTTGCTGGTTTATTAGACACCTTACTCACTCAGTATATACCAGCAGCAAAAGTGCTAACATGTGTTAACTAGAGTTTTTGTACAGAGTAGTTTAACACGTTGTCTGCAGTAGATAACCTATTGATCTTGCTGGTTTATTAGACACCTTACTCACTCAGTAATATACCAGCAGCAAAAGTGCTAACATGTGTTAGCTAGAGTTTTTGTACAGAGTAGTGTAACACGTTGTCTGCAGTAGATAACCTATTGATCTTGCTGGTTTATTAGACACCTTACTCACTCAGTATATACCAGCAGCAAAAGTGCTAACATGTGTTAGCTAGAGTTTTTTGTACAGAGTAGTTTAACACGTTGTCTGCAGTAGATAACCTATTGATCTTGCTGGTTTATTAGACACCTTACTCACTCAGTATATACCAGCAGCAAAAGTGCTAACATGTGTTAGCTAGAGTTTTTGTACAGAGTAGTTTAACACGTTGTCTGCAGTAGATAACCTATTGATCTTGCTGGTTTATTAGACACCTTACTCACTCAGTATATACCGGCAGCAAAAAGTGCTAACATGTGTTAGCTAGAGTTTTTGTACAGAGTAGTTTAACACGTTGTCTGCAGTAGATAACCAATTGATCTTGCTGGTTTATTTGACACCTTACTCACTCAGTATATACCAGCAGCAAAAGTGCTAACATGTGTTAGCTAGTTTTTGTACAGAGTAGTTTAACACGTTGTCTGCATTAGATAACCTATTGATCTTGCTGGTTTATTAGACACCTTACTCACTCAGTATATACCAGCAGCAAAAGTGCTAACATGTGTTAGCTAGAGTTTTTGTACAGAGTAGTTTAACACGTTGTCTGCAGTAGATAACCTATTGATCTTGCTGGTTTATTAGACACCTTACTCACTCAGTATATACCAGCAGCAAAAGTGCTAACATGTGTTAGCTAGAGTTTTTGTACAGAGTAGTTTAACACGTTGTCTGCAGTAGATAACCTATTGATCTTGCTGGTTTATTAGACACCTTACTCACTCAGTATATACCAGCAGCAAAAGTGCTAACATGTGTTAGCTAGAGTTTTTGTACAGAGTAGTTTAACACGTTGTCTGCAGTAGATAACCTATTGATCTTGCTGGTTTATTAGACACCTTACTCACTCAGTATATACCAGCAGCAAAAGTGCTAACATGTGTTAGCTAGAGTTTTTGTACAGAGTAGTTTAACACGTTGTCTGCAGTAGATAACCTATTGATCTTGCTGGTTTATTAGACACCTTACTCACTCAGTATATACCAGCAGCAAAAGTGCTAACATGTGTTAGCTAGAGTTTTTGTACAGAGTAGTTTAACACGTTGTCTGCAGTAGATAACCTATTGATCTTGCTGGTTTATTAGCAGTGGTGTAGTGGGGCCGGAGCGGCGCTCCGGCACAGCTTTAAGAAGCGGAGCGTCGCTCCGGCATAGCATCTAGAGCCGAAGCTGTGAACTGGAGCACCACCCACCTGTGAAATTTGTTAGGCGGGTGACGAGTCGCTGGATAATAAAAAGGCGCATCACTTATATGTCCGTTGAGTCGTATCAAGGTATTTGTAGGCGCTGTGCAATAGACAACTCTTGTAACTCGCAACTAGCGCCTTCATAAAAATCAGGGTGCTCTCTAGCACTCTCTCTCTCCCCCTCCCATGATAGGAGTGCCACACCACCCCCGCCCGTCCATCTCCTACTAACTGCAGGAAGTGTATACTTACACAGACAGGTCGAGACTTGTTATTCGCGTTCCCGGTCTCTATGTTGTTGTGAGTGCTTGTATTAAGCTGTTATCGTCGAAAGTCTTAGTCGTAGTGGTTGAGTTCAAACAGCGTACCGTATATACTGTTAGTTTTGTTTGAGTTGAATCCTCTATAGTACATTTGTGAAAGCCTATTACTAATTTTTTAATTATTAGTTTGTGAATTTTGTGAAGTGATGAAACCAAAACCTAAACAAAAATATGTAACCTAATTTTTAGTGCCCCTAATATGACTGACTCAAATCCAGTTCCTGGAACATCAAACCCAAAAGCTAAAATTAAAATAAGTAACCTCGCTGAGCCTGAGCCTCATGAAAAGGAAGTTCGAGCAAATGACCCCCACCCCCTCAGAACACAGTGGCCTGAAATTTGGACAGAAGATATGTGGGAAAGAAAGAAGGCGGCTTTTCCTTGGATAGACTCAAAGGAAGGTAAATTAGGCTGTAAAATTTGTTTTGAAGTCGGTAATTTGGGAGCCTACAAAAAAGAACATGTTTCGCTTTCTTATGAGTGGCGTTCGAACAAGTTTTTTTTTATGGCTCAAATAGAAAAAATCAACTCAAATCTTTGAGGAAAAAGATTATTGAACATAAACAGTCGAAAGCTCACCAAATCGCTAAACAATTATTGACAAATCAAACAAACATTCGATGCCACAACTAATTGATCTAATGAATCAAGCTCAGCTCGATTCAACTAAGGCTGTGTTTAGATCGGCATATTTTATTGCTCAAAACGACCGTCCGTACAGCGACCATTTCGGATTGCTTGAGCTAAAAAAACTAAATGGGGTAGATATCGTCGTAGGCCTTCATTCAAGGTATAGTGCGGTTGAAATAATACATCATATTTCAAAGTAAATGAAAATGCGCATTTTGAATCAATTAAAGGAAATTTCTGGAAAACTGTCAATAATCATTGATGAATCCACAACCATTAGTTCTAAATCTGTCCTCATTGTATATTTAAAATGTGAATCTAGCAAGGATAAACCACCAAGTACTAAGTTATTTTTGGACTTATTCGAGCTTTCTGATCAAAAAACTGAGACAGTTTTTAACAGTGTTCACCAGTGCCTTGAAGGATATGGTTTTAATGGCGAGTACTTAAAACAAAATTTGGTTTCCTTTACAAGCGACGGGGCGAATACCATGTTGGGAAAGCACTCAGGTGTAGCAAGATTTTTATCTGTTTACCCTAATATTATCATATGGCACTGTATGAATCACAACTATTGGAACTGGCTATTGGGGATACCATAAGTGAAGTAGCCGGGGTTAACCATTTCCAGTCATTCGTGGATAAATTTTATTCATTGTACAGCACAAAAGATAAGCGAGAGTTAAAAAATGTGCACAGGAGCTCGATATTCAAATGAATAGAATCGGTAGAATTTTAAGCACGAGGTGGGTAGCAAGCAGTTTTCGTACTGTTATCAAGCCTTAGCCAGCCACTTCTCTAAAGCAATGGATGATCCTGAGAGAACATCCACTGATAGATGCAAATATACTGGTTTATTGAAGAAGCTGACTTCCCATAAGTTTTTGTTAAACTTAGCATTTATGTATGACATTCTTGCTGAATTGGGTTTGTTGTCTGAAAGTCTGGAAAACAGAAGCACTTCCCTTGTATTTACAGACAAACTGATTCATAGATCAATCAGATATCTGGAATCTTTGAAAGAAAAACCTGGGACACGAGTTCTGGAGGCACAAGTCGCCATGAGGGAAGGCTGTTTTGCTTCTGTAAAGTTAAATAAAAACCCTCAGTATCATTTAATGGTGAGCAGTTGATTTCTAGTGTAATCAGCAACTTAAAGAAGAGAATGTTTACCGCTAGCTTAGGCGAATAAATTGTCAAGAACGAGGAGTTTGAAGAGCAACTAAAAGTTTTGGAACCCGAATACTGGCCTACTGATATTCAACCTGGGTTTGGCCAAAGTTGAAAATCAACAGAGCTGTGACTGCTTACAGGGATTACTTGGACAACAGCAGGCAGGTACCTGATGGACTGCAAGAGCTTATAAACTGCACTAAAATAATACCCTGCATTTCCGCTGACTGCGAAAGAGGGTTCAGCAGTATGAATAACACACTCACACCATTAAGGAAACTCATTGACAGTAAGTCATGTCTCAGCCCTACTGTTTTTAAAACTCCAAGGTCCCCCGCTCCGCAGATGGAAGCCTGACCCCTATATCATGACATGGCTAAGAAGACATCGTTCAGCAGCCGACACCCAAACAAGAATAGCAGAAAATCCAAAGAAAGGAAATGGGAATGGAAAAGGAGAGGAATTTTGGGACATACTTTAGAGGTTATCGCACAATATTCATGTTCGTGTTACCGTTGAATATACGAGGTACGTCCAGAAAGTAAGTGTACTGGTACTCTCACAGCTTTAGGGAATACTTTTTCGACATGTTGGCAACACTGCCGCATAGCTTCACTCCTCCCCTTCAAAACGAGACTAATCCGAGGTTAGTGTGTTGAAAACTCTTGACGCAGTAGCATCTCTCGTGAAAAATGTCGATTGTATCTCCCGCCAAGTGCGAAATTCGTACCGTCATTCGCTACCTCACTGTGAAGGGAAAATCTCCGGTTAAAATGTTTAATTTTTTTTTTCCTATACCCAGCAACTCGCCACTCCCATGGTGTAATTATAATACATTTATATTAGTTTTTACCATGAAATAACTACTGTTATAAAGTATATTTAATAATGAACCAGGATATATAAAATTTATTACAATCGCTCTAGTTTAAGTGGGTAAAACTATAGTTTAAGTGAAAGTCGCCCGACCTTGGCGAGGGGGCGGGGGCGGGGGGAATCTGCGCGGTAGCACACCTTTATACTTACACCATGGTCGCTCCGGCACAGCTAAATTCGGCACTACACCACTGTTTATTAGACACCTTACTCACTCAGTATATACCAGCAGCAAAAGTGCTAACATGTGTTAGCTAGAGTTTTTGTACAGAGTAGTTTAACACGTTGTCTGCAGTAGATAGCCTATTGATCTTGCTGGTTTATTAGACACCTTACTCACTCAGTATATACCAGCAGCAAAAGTGCTAACATGTGTTAGCTAGAGTTTTTGTACAGAGTAGTTTAACACGTTGTCTGCAGTAGATAACCTATTGATCTTGCTGGTTTATTAGACACCTTACTCACTCAGTATATACCAGCAGCAAAAGTGCTAACATGTGTTAGCTAGAGTTTTTGTACAGAGTAGTTTAACACGTTGTCTGCAGTAGATAACCTATTGATCTTGCTGGTTTATTAGACACCTTACTCCACTCAGTATATACCAGCAGCAAAAGTGCTAACATGTGTTAGCTAGAGTTTTTGTACAGAGTAGTTTAACACGTTGTCTGCAGTAGATAACCAATTGATCTTGCTGGTTTATTTGACACCTTACTCACTCAGTATATACCAGCAGCAAAAGTACTAACATGTGTCAGCTAGAGTTTTTGTACAGAGTAGTTTTAACACAACACGTTTGTCTGCAGTAGATAACCTATTGATCTTGCTGGTTTATTAGACACCTTACTCACTCAGTATATACCAGCAGCAAAAGTGCTAACATGTGTTAGCTAGAGTTTTTGTACAGAGTAGTTTAACACGTTGTCTGCAGTAGATAAACCTATTGATCTTGCTGGTTTATTAGACACCTTACTCACTCAGTATATACCAGCAGCAAAAGTGCTAACATGTGTTAGCTAGAGTTTTTTTGTACAGAGTAGTTTTAACACGTTGTCTGCAGTAGATAACCTATTGATCTTGCTGGTTTATTAGACAACTTACTCACTCAGTATATACCAGCAGCAAAATTGCTAACATTTGTTAGCTAGAGTTTTTGTACAGAGTAGTTTAACACGTTGTCTGCAGTAGATAACCTATTGATCTTGCTGGTTTATTAGACACCTTACTCACTCAGTATATACCAGCAGCAAAAGTGCTAACATGTGTTAGCTAGGTTTTTGTACAGAGTAGTTTAACACACGTTGTCTGCAGTAGATAACCTATTGATCTTGCTGGTTTATTAGACACCTTACTCACTCAGTATATACCAGCAGCAAAAGTGCTAACATGTGTTAGCTAGAGTTTTTGTACAGAGTAGTTTAACACGTTGTCTGCAGTAGATAACCTATTGATCTTGCTGGTTTATTAGACACCTTACTCACTCAGTATATACCAGCAGCAAAAGTGCTAACATGTGTTAGCTAGAGTTTTTGTACAGAGTAGTTTAACACGTTGTCTGCAGTAGATAACCTATTGATCTTGCTGGTTTATTAGACACCTTACTCACTCAGTATATACCAGCAGCAAAGGTGCTAACATGTGTTAGCTAGAGTTTTTGTACAGAGTAGTTTCACACATTGCCTGCATTAGATAACCTATTGGTCTTGCTGGTTTATTAGACACCTTACTCACTCAGTATATACCAGCAGCAAAAGTGCTAACATGTGTTAGCTAGAGTTTTTTGTACAGAGTAGTTTCACACATTGCCTGCATTAGATAACCTATTGGTCTTGCTGGTTTATTAGACACCTTACTCACTCAGTATATACCAGCAGCAAAGGTGCTAACATGTGTTAGCTAGAGTTTTTGTACAGAGTAGTTTCACACATTGCCTGCATTAGATAACCAATTGATCTTGCTGGGTTTATTAGACACCTTACTCACTCAGTATATACCAGCAGCAAAAGGTACTAACATGTGTTAGCTAGAGTTTTTTTTGTACAGAGTAGTTTCACACATTGCCTGCATTAGATAACCTATTGATCTTGCTGGTTTATTTGACACCTTACTCACTCAGTATATACCAGCAGCAAAGGTGCTGCTAACATGTGTTAGCTAGAGTTTTTTGTACAGAGTAGTTTCACACATTGCCTGCAGTAGATAACCTATTGATCTTGCTGGTTTATTAGACACCTTACTCATTCAGTATATACCAGCAGCAAAAGGTACTAACATGTGTTAGCTAGAGTTTTTGTACAGAGTAGTTTCACACATTGCCTGCATTAGATAACCTATTGATCTTGCTGGTTTATTAGACACCTTACTCACTCAGTATATACCAGCAGCAAAAGGTACTAACATGTGTTAGCTAGAGTTTTTTGTACAGAGTAGTTTCACACATTGCCTGCATTAGATAACCTATTGGTCTTGCTGGTTTATTAGACACCTTACTCATTCAGTATATACCAGCAGCAAAAGGTACTAACATGTGTTAGCTAGAGTTTTTGTACAGAGTAGTTTTCACACATTGCCTGCATTAGATAACCTATTGATCTTGCTGGTTTATTAGACACCTTACTCACTCAGTATATACCAGCAGCAAAAGGTACTAACATGTGTTAGCTAGAGTTTTTGTACAGAGTAGTTTCACACATTGCCTGCATTAGATAACCAATTGGTCTTGCTGGTTTATTACGCCCCTATGTCCAGGCTAGCAACTGCTTTTAACACTTAGTGAGCCCCACCAACTCCAGCAGTTATCCACAACAATAGATTAGACCTAATATTCTACCCTGCACCCTATTATCTCGCCATTGGCGTGAGTGATGTGGTGCTCCTGGACATCCGTAGGGTTGCCCAGATTTAAATAATAAATTGGTTTTGTGGTACCAAGCTGGTTATAGGTTTAGCTGGAAAGTAAAAACTAGCCAAAGGTGAATAAATTTGACAGTCTTGGGCATGATCTAATGAGATTGATGAAAAAGACAGATCAATACATACATACATACAATACATACAATACATACATACATACAATACATACATACATACAATACATACATCAATACACTTGTATTAACCAGTAGCATAATGTTAAATATTGTATTGTTTAGGTCCAATTTGTTTTCCTCTTAATGCAGTGTCTAAAAAGCTGATGATGCTACAGACTTGACTCCTGGAACCTGGAGTCATGTTTGTCTGAACGGATAAAAAAAGTTGGTGATAAAGAAGCTCAAAAAGTAATTTTTTCATCGTCAAACACACCAAGGCTACAAAATATAGTGAAATTTAGGTGAAGAGGAAGCCTTGATCCTTCAAAATGATTTAATAGAGCTGAAATGCACAAAGAAGCAGAATATATTAAATTGCAGAAGCAATAAGACAAACAGTGTTATACAAATGTACCTTTATAAAAAAATCAGTATTTCAAACGGTTTTTTTTTAAATTTTCATGGAAATTTCACAGGAAGACAAAAATTTGACAAAATAAATTGCTAATGATTAATTAATGAAAAAGTCCTATATTCAAGCATCGACATCAAGAACATAATAATATGTCCATGAATGATTGGGTTAACAGAAATCTCTAGCAAGACAATAAACAGGTTACACATTAATCACACAATGACCATCATACAATTATTATCAAGTATTTCACTTAATATGAAGCTCTCCTGACTTTATTTAATACTCACGATTGATAATGTCTGTTAACTGCATTCTCCAGATAGCAATACCTTTGTCTAACTCCATGCCTTCAACATTAATCACATGCTTTAGTACAATACCCAACATGCAAAGTTGTCAAGGAAGAAACATGCAAAACAAACTAAAAATAAGTTAACAAGGCAAGGCAAACTAGTGATGGGCGAATCCAGAATTTTTTTAATCTCAAGTCCGATTTCAAATCTTAAAAAATATATCCACGAATTTTGAATCCTTATAGCCTTTTTTCACCTAAGCATGATTGAAAAAAAAACAAAAACAATTTAATTTCTGCCATTTTTAAAAATTTTGAGACTACATGATAATATAAAATGAAATCCAAGAATACCACTCTCAAGGTTGCCACTTTTCAAATTCCCAGTTTTTATCTCTGTGTCTTTCGATGTGTCGACGAATCATCGTGTACACCTAATAACTTTCTTTTCTGTGATGTTTGTAAAATACATATCCCACTAATATTACAAATGCGGAAGTTTGAATGTTTGGATATTTGGATGTTTGTATGTTTAGATGTTTGAAGGTTTGTCCTCGAATCACGCTGAAACTGCTATACGGATTGTGCTGAAATTTGGAACAGGTATACCTTTTGGTCTGAATTAACACTTAGAGTGCTTTTTACCACCCATAACACATTTATTTCACCAAATAAAGTCGAATTCAAATTGAAAAATTAGTTTCTTTACATTTGAATGTTATAATATTGGAGTGTTTACATTGGATCCAGCAGATTGCGCTACGACACGAAATATAAATTGAACTGATACTTAAAAGCTGTTAACACTTTCAGCTGAAGTTCATCAAAGAGGCAGAAACAAGTGTTTACATTTAAATTTTAGTAAATATTGAATTCTTGTAAAGTGCTTAATCAGCAGTGTAATGCAGATTGCAAATACGAAGTATATAACACTGTGTATGGCCTTTTTTACTGTAGTTATTGAAAAGCAAATGGAGATAACATTGGCCTAATACTTTAAGCATATGCCCCTAATACATACTAAGTTAGATTCTGAAACCAACATATGATACCATTGTTTTGGTTAGTGCAACAGCATAAATCAATAGTGGAACTGTAAATAGATTAGACCGGGGGTGAATTTAAACGACCAGATCAGACCCATATTGACCGCAGCAACTTTTTAGTTGTATGATACACTTTCGTCATTGGGATAAAAAGGCAACTCTTATTGTTACTGAAGCCATCGAAGAACTTCAATAAATTATCATGGAATATGGGAGGGAAATACTAATCTTATAAAAACTGTTTCACTTTATGACTTCAGGATCTCAAACCTCTATTCTTTAAACTTAAATCTAAATTGGATCAGGGGATTGGAATAGCTTTGAGTAGATATAATTAGTATGTTGTGAAATCGTAATTTTTCAAGCGTATTTATGCACTTCTGTTGGTATCGGAATCGAGTAAAAAGAGCCGCGGTACCGAGTATCGGAAACGATCCATCCCTAGTAAAAATTCCGGGGACACTATAAAAATTCACGCATGTTTCCCGGAGTCCAAAATTCATGCGTAATGCACGCTGTTCCAGATTCTCATCGCTAGATTAGAAGTCCCGCGAAAGTATCGTGGCTCTGACAGTCAATACATGACAAATGCATAATCAGAAATTTATCTGCTACGAAAGTTACCGAAGTGCGGTTAGTTCGCGATCTGTAGAATAAGTACCGGTACTTAGACACCAGTACAGAACTGTACCTTCTATAGTTGCACCCAGAATACGATCACAATAATTGATGTTATCAATTACTGGCTCCTAAATATTTTGTGTCAGTCTTTAATATAATGTAAGAATAGAATCACCCCATCACGACATAACACAACTACAAAGTAAATAAACGCACAAAAGGCTGTGGTTCGTCACGTGTTCGTTAGATTATAGTCATGGACTACAAAACATGACATAAGGCTCCTTATATATGTCGGACTCGGACTATTTGGTATTAACACTTTGAATCGTTCGACCGATCGTCACGTGTGCGGTAAAGTCGTTCAGGTAAATAGTTGACCGGAGAACTTACAGGACTTCCCGCTCTGGCGGCGACACTGGCGTGCGTGTTTGATTCGGTCGGCTGGCCGTCTGCCGTCTGTAGACTGGCGGCAAAATAAGCTGCGTTTACACTGGCAAATAAAGTTGCGAGAGAATTTGCACAACTACTGTCGCATAATGAGAACAGGATAAGCAATTTTACTCACGAGAACTTGCAAACAATTGTCTTACACTGGTTGCGGCAGCGTTCGCGAGAGTTCTTGCACCCGTTGAGACACGATTATTACAGACGTACACAAAAATTGCAATTTTTTGCCAGTGTAAACGCAGTTCAGGCACGATTTGGATGTGACCGTGATATCAACACATAACATCAATTTCTTTGTTTTAACCTAACGGCCAATCAGGACGTGTGCGAGGAGCAATCATTCATAGACCAACCGAGGTCTCGGCCGCGATACACACACGTGAGCAGCAGGGCGGTACCGCAAGATACCGCTTATCTGCCGCTGATTCTAGACAATAAATGTTTCTCCTGGCGCTCAGTCCTCAGCTCATTCTGTCATTGCTGTGCAACATGTCGGACGCATTACTTATTATAGCTTATCCACTATTTTTTCTCCAAAAGGTATCTTATCAGGCCTGGTAAAATTCCAACTGAAATTCTGGTGTACTCAAATACCGGGTATGTCAAACCGTCAAACATATTATATTGTTCAACGAACCGAAATATTAAGCCTATTCGTAGCCCCACTTCGACAACTGAATAATACTTAAATACATGAACCCCGTTTGTATCGCGGTCACTACCGCTTTACCTCTCAAAGCGTACCGCTCGTTTAGTGCCGAAGTCCGGATAGGTCGGCCGATTTTAAATTGTCCAATGCATTGTTACGTGTTGTTTTGGTGGGGGGGGGGGGCTTGCCGCGACACAGGAGTAGAACTAACCAAGACAAACTAAACTAAACTAGTGAGGCAAGATGAAGCTCGCGAACATATGTCAATCTTTAATTCCACAATTTCACGATCCACGTCACGTAAAATACAATGTTTTGAGATTAATAAATTCTTGATTCAAGAAGCTTTCAAATTATATCTTGATTTTATACGTTATTGGAGTCGGAAAATTTGTTTTTTTAACTTTCCCGGTTCTCAGAAAAATTCCCGGCTTATTCCCGGTCGGGTGGCCACTCTGACTCTATTTTAAAGGGATTAGCAGAGTTTAGGAGAACTAGCAAGACGATTTAAAAACAAAGTCATATCCCCTTTAATTCAACCTTCAACTTTAATTTGTAAAATTACAACATTCGTAATTTTATAGAATAAAATATAGGCTCTTAAAATATATCCATTTATTGTACGAAAATATGGGCATAAATTTGTATAATTTATGTTAAACTTAAAACAATTTATAAATTTTCCAACCACCCTAGTCAAGATACTAAAATTTGTGATTGTCTGTTGGTTTTCCCGGCAGGCAAGTGGCATTACATATACATTAACACAGAAAATAGGAACTACAAGCAACATATTATTTCCAAAAGCACAACAATTATTTAATTAGTTTATGTATTTACGGTTGTGAAAACACAAACAGGGTCAAACTTGTCGTAGCGATCGGTAATTTGAGTACTGCCAATCAGCCAATGATTAACGACATCGCGATCTTTGCAGATCAGTGGATTTGAGATTCGGCTTCAACACATCACTATTTAACCTTCTAAGGGTCAGAATCACAGAACTGTGACTGTGTTATTGTCATATTAGCAATTAAGGGCTAATAAGCATAAACTATTAAAGTTCAATTTTAATATTCTAGAAGGTACATTCATTGAGTTTCCAGAATGTTTTTATTAATACGGTGGATTAAGGTAGTAATCAAGAACTAAACCTATTCCAAAAATCTAAAATTAACAAACATTCAAGAGTAAGACATTATAAGACAATTGATTAATGTACTGTGCTTGAAGAAAGTGAAAATAATTACAACTAAAATAGAAATTAATAATGTGGCTTTTTAAAGTAAAATATAGAATTGTGAAACACAAGGAACAGCTAGTACACAGACTAGCTAACAACTACAGAAATACTGATACTGAGTGATACTCACATGCTGTCGAGCTTCTCGTGATGGTTGATGAAGTTCACTAATTCTGGCTCTATACAACTGAAAATGTCAGCCATCATCTTACGCACCTCCTCATTGACCTGCTTCTCAATGCGTTTCTGAGGTAGCACTACTGCCTCAAGCTCTGTCCGGTTGTCCCCTGACAGACCATCCAATGTTGTCTGTGTATTCTGAACAGAGATAATACTCTACATTTGTAAATTGTTATATGACAGGAAGTCTGAGCAAACACTGCTCTGTCTATGTTAAAACTATGTAGGTAGCACTACTGCCTCAAGCTCTGTCCGGTTCTCCACTGACAGACCATCCAATGTTGTCTGTGTATTCTGAACAGAGATAATACTCTACATTTGTAAATTGTTATATGACAGAAAGTCTGAGCAAACACTGCTCTGTCTATGTTAAAACTATGTAGGTAGCACTACTGCCTCAAGCTCTGTCCGGTTCTCCACTGACAGACCATCCAATGTTGTCTGTGTATTCTGAACAGAGATAATACTCTACATTTGTAAATTGTTATATGACAGGAAGTCTGAGCAAACACTGCTCTGTCTATGTTAAAACTATGTAGGTAGCACTACTGCCTCAAGCTCTGTCCGGTTCTCCACTGACAGACCATCCAATGTTGTCTGTGTATTCTGAACAGAGATAATACTCTACATTTGTAAATTGTTATATGACAGGAAGTCTGAGCAAACACTGCTCTGTCTATGTTAAAACTATGTAGGTAGCACTACTGCCTCAAGCTCTGTCCGGTTCTCCACTGACAGACCATCCAATGTTGTCTGTGTATTCTGAACAGAGATAATACTCTACATTTGTAAATTGTTTATATGACAGGAAGTCTGAGCAAACACTGCTCTGTCTATGTTAAAACTATGTAGGTAGCACTACTGCCTCAAGCTCTGTCCGGTTCTCCACTGACAGACCATCCAATGTTGTCTGTGTATTCTGAACAGAGATAATACTCTACATTTGTAAATTGTTATATGACAGAAAGTCTGAGCAAACACTGCTCTGTCTATGTTTAAAACTATGTAGGTAGCACTACTGCCTCAAGCTCTGTCCGGTTGTCCACTGACAGACCATCCAATGTTGTCTGTGTATTCTGAACAGAGATAATACTCTACATTTGTAAATTGTTATATGACAGGAAGTCTGAGCAAACACTGCTCTGTCTATGTTAAAACTATGTAGGTAGCACTACTGCCTCAAGCTCTGTCCGATTGTCCCCTGACAGGCCATCCAATGTTGTCTGTGTATTCTGAACAGAGATAATACTCTACATTTGTAAATTGTTATATGACAGGAAGTCTGAGCAAACACTGCTCTGTCTATGTTAAAACTATGTAGGTAGCACTACTGCCTCAAGCTCTGTCCGATTGTCCCCTGACAGGCCATCCAATGTTGTCTGTGTATTCTGAACAGAGATAATACTCTACATTTGTAAATTGTTATATGACAGGAAGTCTGAGCAAACACTGCTCTGTCTATGTTAAAACTATGTAGGTAGCACTACTGCCTCAAGCTCTGTCCGGTTGTCCCCTGACAGACCATCCAATGTTGTCTGTGTATTCTGAACAGAGATAATACTCTACATTTGTAAATTGTTATATGACAGGAAGTCTGAGCAAACACTGCTCTGTCTATGTTAAAACTATGTAGGTAGCACTACTGCCCCAAGCTCTGTCCGGTTGTCCCCTGACAGACCATCCAATGTTGTCTGTGTATTCTGAACAGAGATAATACTCTACATTTGTAAATTGTTATATGACAGGAAGTCTGAGCAAACACTGCTCTGTCTATGTTAAAACTATGTAGGTAGCACTACTGCCTCAAGCTCTGTCCGGTTGTCCCCTGACAGACCATCCAATGTTGTCTGTGTATTCTGAACAGAGATAATACTCTACATTTGTAAATTGTTATATGACAGGAAGTCTGAGCAAACACTGCTCTGTCTATGTTAAAACTATGTAGGTAGCACTACTGCCCCAAGCTCTGTCCGGTTGTCCCCTGACAGACCATCCAATGTTGTCTGTGTATTCTGAACAGAGATAATACTCTACATTTGTAAATTGTTATATGACAGGAAGTCTGAGCAAAACACTGCTCTGTCTATGTTAAAACTATGTAGGTAGCACTACTGCCTCAAGCTCTGTCCGGTTGTCCCCTGACAGACCATCCAATGTTGTCTGTGTATTCTGAACAGAGATAATACTCTACATTTGTAAATTGTTATATGACAGGCAGTCTGAGCAAACACTGCTCTGTCTATGTTAAAAACTATGTAGGTAGCACTACTGCCCCAAGCTCTGTCCGATTGTCCCCTGACAGACCATCCAATGTTGTCTGTGTATTCTGAACAGAGATAATACTCTACATTTGTAAATTGTTACACTGATTCGCAACATTGAAGAGTTCAAGGAAAGATAAGGAAGGGGCTGTCAGCGATTTATAGAGATAACTACAAAAGATTATTCAAACAGTGGAAGTACCAGTGAAATAAATGTATTATTAGTAATGGAGAGTGTTTTTAAGGAAATAAGACATTTTAAACAAATTTGAAAATATACAGGCCATTTCAAAAAGGGTTTTACAACTTTGAAAATTCATATAAATTTTATTAAACAAGGTACAGAGCTGGTTTTGGTGTTATTTTGAAGGAAAACACTTCTTTTTTACCTTAAAATGATGTGGCTTCCGTTGGTTATTTTGCAGACATCCCATCGGTAGTCGATTTCTTCCCAGACTTGCACTAGCATTTCAGGTGTAACTTGCTCAGCAGCAGCGTAAATTCTTGCTCTAAGTTCAGGTAGAGTGGCCGGCAAAGGAGGTACGTACACCATATCTTTTTATGAAACCCCAGAAGAAAAAATCTAGCGGTGTCAGGTCTGGGGAACGGGGGGGGCCATGCAATTGGCGCATCACGGTCAATCCATTGACCTGGTAAGCAGTCATTTAGAAAATCCCGACGTTAGTCAGATAGTGTGGTGGTGCGCCATCTTGCATAAAGAAAACATTTCGTTCTCGGTCATTCTCATCGATCTGTGGTATTAAAAATTGTTGCAACATGTCAAGGTACACTATCCCATTGATGGTTTCTCTCTTGGAAAAAAAAGGGCTGTACACTTTCATCTTGTTCAACGCACAAAAAATGTTCACTTTAGGGCTATCACGAACATGTTGTAATGTTTCATGTGGAATTTCGCTGCCCCAAATCCTACAATTATGTGTGTTTTACCTTGCCACTTAAATGAAAAGTGGACTCGTCAGAAAAGATTATGGTGTCCAAGAAATGTTCATCATCATCCACTAGATTTAACATATCCACACAGATGTTCCTACGGGCAATCTTATCAGTGTCTTTAATTGCTTGTAAAAGCGAATATCGGTATGGTTTCAAGTGCAAACGTTTTCTTAACACATGCCAAACCGTCGTATGTGGTACTTGCAGCTCACGAGATGCACGCCGGGTCGATTTCGTAGGACTATTTACAAAACATTGTCTCACTTTCTCAACGACTTCGTCAGATGTGCTTGGACGACCTGAGGATTTTTTATGTTTCTACAAAACAGCTATGCTACTCATAAATTGTAGGCCTACTAGGAGGATCTTTAGCGTACTTGGTACGAAAATTACGCTGAACTGTTGTCGCAGACTTCGATTCTTCAAACCAAAACACACAACTAGCACGCTCCGATCCAGTGAAGGCAGCCATGTTTAACGTAACTGTCACTAGCACTTGTGCGGCGCGATTAGGCACTAGCGGACTACGTGAGTCAAAAACTTGAACTGTTTTTCCTTTAAAACAACACCAAAACCAGCTCTGTACCTTGTTTAATAAATTTTATATGAATTTTCAGAGTTGTAAAGTCCTTTTTGAAATGCCCTGTATAGCTTTAAAATTAATATGGGATTTTTTGGATACCCCTTTGTACGTTCAGATTTTCTTATGATTAGACTAATTACACACCATCATATTTAATGGCAAATGGCCCATTAAATAGCGATTCAATACACATCACTCATTGAGATGAGGAGTTTGGTTAACAAACAAAGGCATCTATATCTACATATATTTTGCATGTATGTATGTAATGTCTTATTGGGATGTTACTATCTGCTGAAAACAAATCTATTATTATTATGCATAGTATCAAAATGTTGGCCAAGTTTAAAATCAAAATTTCATGAAAACTGACAAGAAGAGAAAAAATTGTTCAGACACATAAATAATATAATATGTTGGTGAGACAAAAGTGTATTATTTTATCAGAACAATAAACAATAAAACCCTGATAAGACATAAAATAGCCTTTCTACCAGCCACTTATAAACAACCGTTTGAAACTTACTTAATATAATACTCTAAGCATTCAAAGGTAGTTTATTGAATAGATTTATTCCAACGGCCACAAATGAAGATTGAATTTTAGAAAGTCTTGTGAAAGGTTTGCTGATCAGGTCAGTGCCCCGAGTATTGTAAACATGAATGTGCTATTTAGTGTCAGGTTTTGAAAATCAGCTGGTAATCTCAGCAGAGTACTTATCACCCAAAAAAAGGCCATAAGGGCTCTAGCTAACCTAAACCAAGGAGAAAGATGCAGACAAGCATTCAAAAGCCATGGCATCTTAACAGTCACCAGCCTCTACATCCTTCAAGTAATCCTTCATGCTGACAATCGCAATCTCGAAACAAACCGAGAACGTTCACAATTACAACACAAGACATGCAGCAAGAAACATCCTTCCCCGACACCGAACGGCCCTCTTTGAGAAAACTCCTTCATACATCGGATGCAAACTGAAGAATCTGCTACCAAATAATCTCCAAACTTTTACTGGAAAAACCCTAAAGAAAGAACTTTAAAAGTATCTGCAGGACAATTCAGTGTACACCTTAGACAAGTTCCTGGGTCTACTACAATGAAAAAATGCAGTTTTGACATGATTCCATTTCTTGATGTTATTGGATTTGTAATGTACAAATAAATAAATAAATTGTCTAACTGGAAAACTGTTACATGGGGGGGGGGTCTTACAAGGCTCTGTACTCGGGCGTATCTTATTCTCACTTTATAATAAACAATGTCACTTCAATTATAACACATTCAAATTTTAATATTTATGCTGATGATTTGCAAATATACATTCACTGTTTACCAAACGTACTAGCCACTCTTGTGTCACTACTCAACTTGGATATTGAAGCCATTAACTTTTGGGAAATAAAACAAGAACTGAAACTAAATTAAAACAAAACGCAAGGAATGATAGTGCGTAACTCTAGAACGATAAACCGAATTAATCTTGGTACTGCACCGAAACTTAAACTTAACAGTTGTGAACTAAATTACCAAAGCACACTGAAACATCTCTGACTCACTATAAACAGAAATCTCAAATGGACTGACCAAGTTACAATAACGTGCAGAAGAGTCTTGGCTGGCATCCACGGTTTGAAGCAGTTTGCCTTGTACCTGCCATTTAATGTTAAGGTGATGCTCATTAAGACACTTAGACTTCTGTGACGTCGTGATGAATGACATGACCGTTGACTCCAGCGAGCTCAGAACTATTGTATTAGATTTATTTTTAGTCTCAGACGTCACGAGCATGTTAAGCAATATTTTCAGCAATTTTCACTCATGAAACTTCATCAACTACGTAAATTCTACATTCTTTCTATTCTGCATTTAATTATAAAAACCAATTATCTGTCTGATCATTTCAACTTTATCTCTGATAGTAGTGAAGGACCTATAAGAAGGGGAGCCACATTACTATCAATTCCACGTCATCGTTCAACAATTTTTAATAAGTCCTATACTGTCCAGGCTTGTCGCCTTTGCAACGCTCTCCCCGATGATATCAGATGTATTGAGGACCGTGCTCATTTCGGGCAGGGGTCAGGGGCTTGCTGCTGGGAGGCCTGTGGGGGTGATAGGTGGTGCTGCTTGTTGCGGTCATGTGGTCAATCGGTGTGTTTAGAGTGATTAAATGTTTAATGTTTCTTGCTTCTTGATCTTCATCTTGAATTATCTTGTATTTATCATAAAATGTATAAAGTTTTTCTTTTGTATTTTAAGTATTCATTTAATTATATAGATTTTTACTTAAAGATAATTAAATTTTGTATGGGTTAAGGGTTAAAAACAGGGTGAAAATTGAAGAAAAATATACGCAAACTTTTAAAACAGAGAGAGGAGTAAGGCAGGGAAGCATATTGTCACCTTTCCTTTTCAATATTATAATGGATGAAATTATTCTAGAAGTACAAGGAAACAGAGGAGCAGAAGAACTTAAGACGATAGCATATGCGGATGACATAATGATATGGGAAAATAGGGAAGAAGAGTTAGAACGAGAGTTGAACAAATGGGCAAAAGTGGCGAAGAAATATGGTTTAGAGATGAACGTTCAAAAATGTAAAGTAATGAAAGTAGAGAGAAGGGAAGGAAATAACAAAGATGTGTTAGTTGAAGGAAAAAGACTTGAAAAGGTGAAGAATTTCTGTTATTTAGGAAGTATCATAACAGATAGGGGCACAATAAGAGAAGAGATAGGAAACAGAATATGGAAGAGTGGAAAGTTTTTCAATATGGTGAAGAAGATTGTGTGGAGTTGGAACATTGGGAAAGAATCAAAAGTATTGATGTATAAATCTTATTTCCAACCAATTTTATTATATGGAGCAGAGACGTGGACGTGGACTAAAAATGATTTAAGCAGATTGCAAGCTGCAGAAATGAGATTTTTAAGAGGGATACAGAAGACTACAAGAAGAGATAGAATAAGGAACGAAATAACCAGAGAAAGATTGAAGGTAGTTTCACTGCAAGAGAAAATGGAAAGAAGAAGAATACAGTGGATGGGGCATGTGAAGAGGATGGGAGATAATAGAATGTCTAGAATAGCACTGGAGAAGGAGGAAAGAGGAAGAAGACCAAGAGGAAGACCGAGAGGAAGATGGGAGGACCAAGTGTGGAAAGACATAGAGAGAAGGGGACTACAGAAAATACAGGTGGAGGAAGAGGAGACCTGGAATGACAGACAAAAGTGGAGGAGGCAGTGTACGACGACCCGTGATAACGGAAATGTCAGATGATGATGATGATGGTTTAAGTATTTTTGTTTTTTCTATTTAATGAATAAGTTAATAATTTACCACAATTGTATTAAACTATTGAAAATTCACTGTATATAATATGAGGTTGAGTAGTAGAGAGGGCATAATAGCCCTAACTCTGCCTCTTTAATAAAGGCATTTTTCATTTCAAAATAAAAACTATAAGCAACATATTATTATAAAAAATACATAATTATTTTATCTATATACGTTTTTTAATACAGAAATTACTGAAATAACAGGTTTTAGTTATTGGTAAATTGTCATCTATGAATAGACATATTTTAAAATTCAGCTTTACGACAACCCCAGTGGCGAAATCATGTTGTTTTTCTATAATATTTTAAGCACGTCTGTTTATTTTATTAATTATTTTGTAATTAGATACTTTGAAAATATTGGTATCAAAATTGAGTTAAAAGACCCGTTGTAATTAGAATCGACCTAATCTAGTTTCTAGGCGATATTTCTTTGTTACTGAGCTAATTAAACCCCATATGACCAGTTGGCAGATACATACATGGTAATAGCACTCTTGGCACAAGCAAACAAAGACATTTCTATCTATTTCATAGAATGTATGGAACAAAGGTTTGGAACATTCTTTATAAAAATATCACTGATATTGAAAAAAAAAAAATACAAAACAGTCTGCTTTAATTCCACTATTATAACTATTCAGTTCAAACTGTATACATTGAAATTAGATTGTGATTTTGAACATTAAAAAATGCTGTGACAAAACTGTGCATCATGTTTAGTAAAAAAAGAACAAGACAGTAATTGACTAAGAAGAAACTTATAAAGAGAATCCGTGTTTGTAGACTATGATCTTCTACCATGTCTAGACAGCTTATATTAGTATTGTGTGTACCATCTCTAATGACTAAGAAGAAACTTATAAAGAGAATCCGTGTTTGTAGACTATGATCTTCTACCATGTCTAGACAGCTTATATTAGTATTGTGTGTACCATCTCTAATGACTAAGAAGAAACTTATAAAGAGAATCCGTGTTTGTAGACTATGATCTTCTACCATGTCTAGACAGCTTATATTAGTATTGTGTGTACCATCTCTAATGACTAAGAAGAAACTTATAAAGAGAATCTGTGTTTGTAGACTATGATCTTCTACCATGTCTAGACAGCTTATATTAGTATTGTGTGTACCATCTCTAATGACTAAGAAGAAACTTATAAAGAGAATCCGTGTTTGTAGACTATGATCTTCTACCATGTCTAGACAGCTTATATTAGTATCATGTGTACCATCTCTACTGACCTTGGTGGTGGGACTGAGGACGTCCAACTGGAAGAAGGACACACAGAAATTTTGCTCAGAGAGACAAACAGGTTCCAGCTGGGCTAACACTTTCTCTAGGATATGGTCGAACCTGAGACGCTCAGAGGGGTCACACTCGACCCCCCACTGGTCCCTCTCGACCACCCCAACAGTCCCCAGTTGGTGTTCCTCAACTTGTCCTCCCTCCCCACTGTCGATGCTGTAACATACACTCCGGATAAGTTTCCGTTCAACCCTGACGTCCATACTCCACAAACATTGAAAAAGTGGTGCCAACGCCCAAATCCATAATGTGAGGAAGTGCACTTTTGGACGAGTACCATGAAACTCAAATTTAGTGTTTTGTTTTTTCTTAACTCTCTATCTGATTCATTTCACTTTAAAATGGTGGAAAATTTTCAAGCTATTTGCATAATTCACTTAAAAAATTATCAAAACATAGAAAACAGTGAGAAAACGGCAAGTGTTGTATATTTAATTGTTTGTAATAAGTTGCTCTAAAAGCTGGTGACCAAAATAAACACTTTTATTTTGTACTTTTTAGCCGGCAGTGTGACAAAAAATAAAAGTTTCAACTTTGAGGTATTATTATATGTACGAGGTACGTTCAACAAATAACAGGAATAGAATAGAACAATATATATTGGATTGACAATATATATTACATTGTATTGCAATAGTCAATAATACCAATTTCTTACAGTATTTATCTTAAAAACTAAATCCATTCACTCGACTTTCCATACAGTTGCACGCAGGCTCACATTCATACACATACAAAAAAAACAAAATTCATAATTCGTGAGATCAACCCCCAGGATTTCAACACCGCCGCGAATATCAATCCCAAGTGTGCTCCATGAACTCGCCAACTGAGTAAAAAGCACAAGACACCAGGTAGTGTTTTAATTGGGTTTTAAATTTTTTTGGATTTGTTTCTAAATTTAGTATTTCAGGGAGATTGTTAATGAATTTGATCCCAGCTTGAGAAGGGAGGCGTTCAAATGCTGCTGTTCTATGCTGTCGGGCTCGAAAGCGCCCCTGAGCTCTTGTCTCGTATTTGTGTATATCACTGCCCTGCGTCAATATACACTGAAATCGATAGTAAAATGAAGTCTCTAAAATATACAAGCTGGGAAGAGTTAGCAAGTTGAGCTCCCTGAAGGCACTTCGACATGACTCTCTTGTTCAATTTTGCGATGATTCGAACAGCTTTTTTTTGCAGTCTGAATACTCTTTCCAAGTTTGATATGGCACAACTGCCCCACAGAGAAATTCCGTACGACAGGTATGGAAATATTAATCCATAGTAAGCCATCATTAAGACATCAGACGTACAAAACTTTGATAAATTTCTAACGACGAAAATTCCAGATGCCAATTTAGCGCATACACTTTCAATGTGAACTTTCCAGGTCAACCCTTTATCTAGGTGTATTCCTAGAAATTTACTAGAATCAGTTTCTTCCAGAACAATGTTATCCATCATTACTGTTGGGGTTTCATAAGTATTCAACCCATGAAAACTAGAAGTTGATGTAATTTGTCTTTTCATGATTAGTTTTGAGATTATTTACCAGAAAATTTTGAATGCAAGAATTAAGATCAATATGAAGGTTTGAATCTCCAAAGAAGTCAGAGAATCAGTCCGGAAACAGAGAGTCGTGTCATCTGCGTATTGAATGATTTTCCCATATAAGGCTGACGCATGGATGTTATTCACATAAATCAGGAAAAGGACAGGACCCAAGATTGATCCCTGTGGGACTCCTTGGTATATTCTAATACTACTTGATATTGCATTCTGGACCTGAACACATTGACTTCTACTGCTCAAGTATGAGTGGAGCCACTGGTGTGCTGTCCTCCGTACACCACAGCCTTTCAGCTTGTGTAGCAATATACCATGATTAACAGTATCAAACGCTTTTGAGAGATCAAGAAAGACTGAGCGTATTTTTATGCGTCTCAAAGCCTTCCACAATAAAATCTGAAAGTTGTGTGATTGCTCCAAAAGTTGATTTTCCTGGTCTGAAACCAAATTGTTGATCAGATAAATTTTGTGTTTGTCAAGAAAATTAAGAAGTCGGTCCAGGAACAGTTTTTCAAAAATTTTTGCTAAAAACAGGTAAAATTGAAAATTGGTCAATAGTTATCCGCTATCTTTGGATCGCCTTTTTTGAAAACAGGTACAACTTTTGCCAATTGGAGTGCGGATGGGAATGTGCCAGTTTCAAAAGAAACATTTATGATTTTTGTCAATGGGCTTAATATGTGCTGATAACATTGTTTTATAAGCCACATTGATATGCCATTTATGTCATTTGAATCTTCAGTTTTGAAGAAAATATTTATTTATTTGTCTAAACTAATGTTATCACTTTCAAAATAGTTACCATTAGATATTATGCACTTGTGCCAAGCCAACGCTTCTTCCAATCCTCAAAATACTTCTCAGTTCGATCTTCAGGATAGCCTGTAGCTCTTTCAGCGATGCAGTTTCAATGATATCTATGCTTGTAAAACGAAGGCCCTTTAAGTACTTTGTGGGTACTAGGAAAAGTTCTGTTTATTTATAGAGTTGTAAAAAAATCACACGGAGCTAATTGTGGAGAATATGGAGACTAGGGCATCGTACAGTACTATTTTTGACCAAAAATTCATGAACAAGCAAAGACGTGTGATCAGGTGCAGTCATGGTGCCAAAGCCATCAATTGTTTGCCACAAATCAGGGTTTTTTTCAGATTCACTCAAATGTCCTTGAACTTGCAAGTAGTACTCATTATTGACCGTTTGACCTTATGGCAAGAATTCATGATACGCTATGCCATGAAAAACTGAAGAACACAGTGAACATTACTTTAATGTTCAACTGCACTTGTAGAGCTTCTTTCGGTCTTGGCGATCCTGAATGCCTTCATTGGGACGATTGAGCCTTAGTTTTGACATTATATCCATGTTTCACACGTTATATTGTGTGATGTTACAACAAATTTCAGTTATTCTGCATCATGGCTGATCGGAATGTAACAAAACATTGATGTATGCAGACGATACTTTCCTCCTTCTCAGTGTAAAGCTCCCTGACATGCTCGAAGTCCGTTCATCAGTGGCATTAAATATGGCTAAACAATACTGCCATAGTAATAGCCTGTAAATGAAGATAAAACCCAACAACTGGTGTTTGGCAGGAAAAGAGACCAAGCAGAGTGACTTCCAGATATAGACGCATCCGAAGAGGCCAAGTATTTGGGAATAACTATTGATGAGCAACTGACATAGATCCCTCATACTGACAACCTATGCTGTAAAGTAGCAGCCTCAGGTGCGAAGTGGCGGGGTCTTCATACCCCAACACATGTGCCAAGCCAGAGTGTCCATGAAGCACACGTACAGCCATCTTTCTTATTACGTGCTGTATTTTCGTACTCGCACACCTGGGAACTGCCTGATCCAAATCTTGTCTTCTATGGTAATTCCGATCAGGCTGAGCTGATCTAGTGGGCTTCTTTCTGGCTATCCTTTACCACACTCATTTTTCATTTCATACTACCCTCAATTCCCAAAAATCTAGCTTCAACGATACTCTACTTACTGTTACTAAAAACCTAAATTTCTTTCTTTATCCAAGCCAAGGTGGAACAGTATATGCCGAGGGCTGCCTGATCAAGGGTGTGCTTGATCATTAATATGCGAACTCTGGATACCTGGCGACCTCCAGTTTAAACATAGCCCTCCCCAAGTAGAGCGGGGACAATGCTTGGGGTGTCCTTTAGATCTCCGCTACTCATGGGAAACACAATGAGTAATGAAACCCCAAAAACTTATTTAAACAAACCAGAGAGCTCTAGCAGCACTCAAAAAATTGAGTGGAGCCACCAGGAAACGAATGGCTTGGTTTCGGAAAAGAGTTTACTCTTAGGAAGGAGCCAGGGATTTCGCCTTAAAACCAATCCCAGAAAACCAAAATAAATTCCTAAAGAAACAAAAAGACCTCACTCTATTGGCTCCGTTCCAGAAGCTTACCAGAGAAAGAAAACAAAAAACAAAGTGAGAAAGGGGGAACAAAAGGAGCAATCTGCACAACCCCAAAACCTTCCTAACAAACAAGCAATAGACCAATCACGGTATAAGGGTGGGGATTCTACACTCCACCTTTCCCGAAACCATACTCACAACAGAACAGATGGAAGAGATCCAGTACTTCATCCTGGAAGCGAATGTGGAGGAACGTTAGGATCCCAACACTCCAAGCTTCTACGGGATCAACAGGAGATAAGTTCTGATCTTCACTTGTGAAGACAACAATACAGCTAAGTGGTTGAAAGGAAAGCAAGATTCCCTTGAGCCTTGGGAAGGGGCCAGTCTGAAGATTGTACCAGAGGAAGAAGTTCCATGTGCAAGAATCACGACTATCTATCTTCCAAATAGCACAAATGAAACCATCAATAAGATTATGAAGTTCTTAAAGGCACAAAATAAAGAGCTATCTGTCGGGGAATGGAATGTTCTGCGTAGAAGCGACGAGAGAGTTAGTGCTGCTTACCCTGGCAGTCAACTGCACCACAGCAAGCATACTTGAAAAAGAGGGTCCATGGGTCAGCTACAAGTTTGGAAAAATTCAGTTAAGACTGAAGAAAAAAATATCAAGGGAACACTGAAAGAGGAGACCCTCTCTGAAAGGACCACCCGTCTCGGCCAGGGAAAAAGGGGACAGCGCCCCCAAACGTTCCAAGAGGAGGGACGGGGATGGACCACCAGGGGGAGGTGGAAAAAAGGAGAAGAGTACGCGCCTCATACAGGTAAACCTTCACCATGCCAAGGGCGCAACCAATATCTTGGGTAAGAGGTTTATCACAACAGGCCTGGATATTGCCCTAATCCATGAACCTTGGATTAACAGAGGTTACATCAGAGGATTGACAACTCAGGTTGGTAATCTCATATATCTTTTTCTTTTCTTTTTTTCCCTTTATTACATGAACATGAAGTACAGTAATAGTGTCATACAAAATTCAAAGAGAGTATGTCATTACACAAGTAAAAATATTAATATATTTTATGTTGTTCAATATTAGTGCAGTTCTTTCTCAGCTTGGCGGTGTTAGGAACTCATCAAAGGTGTATATTGGTCTTTTCACTAGGTAATCTTGAAGTCCTTTCTTGAGTCGATTTCCTGATAGGTTTCTGATGTTTTCTGGGAGCATATTTTTGAGTTTTCTACCAATGTATGATGGTTTTTTACCAAAAAGAGCAGTGCGGGTTGAGGCAATATGTATCTGGAAGCATTACGGGTATGGTAGGTGTGGACGTCACTGTTGGTCTGGAGGTTTAGTCTGTCAACATGTATGATTGTTTCAAATATGTAGAGAGCCTGCCCCAGACAACCAGTCCATATCTAATATGTGATTCCACTAATGTTTAATAGGCAGTTTTTGCAGCTTCTAAAGTTCCAATCCATTTGATACATTTTACTATGTAGAGTCCTGTGCTCATTTTTTTTGCAGTGTTGTTATTTACTTGTTCTGTCCTGAAAGCTTGTTATCTATTGTGATACCCAAAAAAACTTGACCTGATTACCTATTGATGTATTAGGTAGACTTGGTGTTTGGTTTTTTTCCTACTGAAATGCACTTGAGTTTGTCGGGGGTCTAGTGCTAGGTCATTGAGTTTGCTATACATGAGAGCATTTTGCAGTGATGTTAAAGAGTTTACATAAAGTCCTTCTGCTGAGTCATCTTTTATTAAAAGGGTTGTGTCATCTGCATGCATTAGACAGTGAGTGCTGTTGTTTTGGAGAAATGATGGAAAGTCGTTAGTAACCAGGATAAACAATATAGGGCCTACTAGCGCAGGTCCCGAGGAACTCCTCTAGTAATTGGTTGCAGATTAGATCTGACTGTGCTTGTGACATCAGATGTGGTAGACTGTAACTCCACAACTTGAGATCTTCCATGTAGATAGCTTACAAACCATTTGTTTGAAATGTCTCTAATTCCCAGGGTTAAAAGCTGTGCCCCAAGCAGCCTTGCTATAATCCAAAAAATAGAACTGTAACATATTTTTCATCATTTTCATCAATGAGGCTATCTATGATGGTCTCAACAAGGCTGATGGTAGCAGAGGTTGTTGACTTCTGTTTCTGAAATCCGTGTTGGCAGTCTGTGAGTAGGCTATGGTGTTTGAGATGTTTCATTAGTCTTGTCAGAACTAATTTCTCAATGATTTTGGAAAATGTAGAAATCAGTGATTTGGGTCTGTAATTCTCAGGTTCTGATGGTGATCCTTTTTTATGTTCAGGGTATACTTTAGAAACCTTCAGTCCAGATGGAAAATGACCTTGAGCAAATGACTGGTTTATAATTGCTGTGAGAGGTGTGACTAATTCTTCAGCACAATGTTTAACTATTTTCGGTGAGTACTCGTCTATGCCACTGGATGATTTATTTTATAGACTGCAGATTACAGATTTTACCTCATTTATAGTTGTGGGAGTCAAATGAAATGGTTGTGTTATAGGAAAAACTGCAAGAGCTTGTTCTTCTTGTAGTCCGTTATCTCTCTGTTGTTGATTGTTCTTCTGTAGAGTAATTTCTGCTATCTGGGCAAAGTATGTATTTAGACATTCAGCTCAGCTACTTCCACTGGGTTGTCTACAGTTTTATTGTTACTGTTAAGTTTAAGACAGAACTGGCTGGGTTGTCTTGATTGTTTCTCTGAATTGATTAGGTTCCATAATGCTTTAGACTTATTATTAGATGTTTCTATAAGCTGAGCACTTGCATTTTGTTGTATGCTCCGTAGTTTTTGGTCATACAATTTTTTTTCTGCTCACCATTTTAACTTTTGTCTTGTACACTTCCTGTAGCTTCATGTTCATTTAAAAAAGGGACGATTTTAAATCAGCTGTTTCCTTGTCATAGTAATTTCTTGGTCTCCTTTTATTCTTTTTCTTGGTCTTTCTTTGTGGACAGGAAATTTCTAAGGCTATCTGTAATACTTCTTGAAATGTGGTAAAAGCTGTTTCCATATCCACTGCATGATATACAGCATCCCAGTTTTTAATCGAGAGCAAGGACTTTTCTGCTCAGTTGATGTATAAGGGTTTGGGTCAATTTTTTATCTGTGTGGCAGCCAAGCTTGCACATTTAACCCGTATGGTCTGACAGACCAGACTGTATAATGGTTGTAGTAACGTCTGAGTCAGTAAAATGAGTCCAAACACAGTCATTAGATGTTGATGTCTCAGATGTAATACGGGTTGGAGGGAGGGGTAATCTTCTCATATTATGTGTAGCTAGTTCAGTGATAAAATCAGGCTCTCTGGGCTATTTTCTTTTAGATGTCAATATTTATATCCCCAATAAGTATAAATAATTTATTGTGATCTTGATTATGATCCAGGATGTGTGATAATATGTCCACACTAGTTCTTGTGTTTCCTCCAGGTGGTCGATAAAACTCCAAGTATGTGATTGTTTTCCTTGAGCTTTAATGCGAACCATAGCTGCCTCCAGTAGAAGTTCTTCGCAGAGGTGAGCTATTCCTATAGCTTCTACATCATTCAGGAGACTTTCCCTGCAGTAAATGGCAACACCTCCCAGCCTGTGATTTTTTCAGCAATATTCAGTCACCCGTGTATATCCTTGAATTGCTGTAATTTTGACTTCTTGTTTGAGACCGTGTTCTGTTAATACTATAAGGCTGGGGCACACTTCATGCAGTAAATGATTTAGCCTGTCAACTTTTTGTGACAGTCCTCTTATGTTCTGGTGGACTGTTAAATTGTTTTGCTTTTCCTGTTTCTTGGGGCTGAGATCTAAAAAAGTGCTCATGTCTGTAGAGATGTCAGAGTATATTTGTGGATTTGTGCTTTGAGAGGTGTCGTTCTCATCTAAGAGTGGCTGATGGCTATCGGCCTGGTTGTGTTGAACACTAAAGAGGATGTAAGGATAGTTGTCATTTTCTGTACTGGAGTTGGAGTTTTCAGATGTTGTAGACAGGTGGGCCTTTCCCGGGCAATGTTCTTGTCCTGATGTAGCCTCATGTTAGGCTGGGTTTTCAAAGAAATGTTGTACTCTTCTATGTACCGGTTGAAAAACTCCTGAACACTTTCCCCTTCCTCTCGGATCTCGGCCCAGGCTGGTGGAAATCTTGGAAAGCCGAGAAGTGACTTTATTTGCGTGTTTTGGCCCAACCAAGGATATACTGGGTGTGTTATGTTAACTTCCAGTACTGGAGGGGTATATGATCGATCAAGTGATAATCCTAGAGCATGTGTCCTAATTTTAAAACATATAACAGATTTTCCTGTTACACATCTGATTACAAAAAGACTTGGTGGCGGTCACTGTGAAAGTGGCATCACAGCAAGGGGTAAAAGACGTTACCATGTTGATGGGTTGCCTACTTCCCCAACCCATCAACAAGCTGCCCACCATTAGAAGCAGAAAGGCTATTCAAGCACTGCAGAGAGAGAGGTTCAGCCCTCATCACACCTTCTGGGGAAGCACAAACATAAACCCAAAAGGTGAGGAACTCCTACAGTTTATGTTATGTAATGATTTAGTTTTAGAAAATAGAGGGTCCAGTCCCAACTTTATTACCAGAACAAGACAATAAGTCCTAGATATAATACTGTCCACAGGACTCAAAAATATAAACATTGTAAGGTGGCATGTTTCACAATTAGTTGAACAAGCTATAACAAAAGCGTACGAGAAAAACTGTCATCTCAGACAAAACCAACTGAAGAAAGATGTGCCTTGGTGGACTGGGAGGCTAGAGACACTTAGAAATAAAGCCCGGAAATTATTAAAGGACAGATGACTGGATCCCTTATCTACATGCCCAAAATTAATATGAAAGAGAAAATAAGAAAAAAATAACAGAGGAACTTGGAGAAATTTTTGCAAAAATATACCAGAGGCTGCCAGGCTTCAAAAAACTCTCCAAACTGATCACTCTAACCCAATGGGGTCCTTAGTAAAGGCCAACGGTGACCTTACAGTGAACAGGAAGGAGATCTTAGAACTGCTCCTGGAAACGCTAGATACACGAAGAAAATGCAGGAATTTCCTAAGGCTGAAATGTTAACCAATGCAGTGATTTGGGTCTGTAATTCTCAGGTTCTGATGGTGATCCTTTTTTATGCTTAGGGTATACTTTAGAAACCTAAACTGGAAGCAATAGTTAAGAAATACTCCTTTGAAAAACCATATACTATCTCTATTGATGGAAGGGAGAAATGGATTTAAAAAGGAGGTCTACCCTACAAAAAGAGTCATGAAATATTACAGAGACAGTTCATGCCTTGACTCTAGGGTGGGATACGGAATATACGGACAAGGAGTTAAAATAGCAGTTGCCCTGGGAAAACATGCCACGGTCTTCCTAGCGGAAGTCATGGCAATAGAATTATGCTCCAGAAGACTCATACAAATGAGGACAAAATAGTAAAATACTTGATACTATCTGATAGCCAGGCTGCACTAAAGACACTTGATACCTGTTCGTTTGACTCATAAGCAGTCTGGGAATGTAAGAATGCTCTAGTTGAGCTGGCTATGAATAACAGAGTAACAATCGGTTGGGTGCCGCGCCATGAGGGCATTCATGGGAATGAAAAAACAGACATCCTCACCAAAAATAGAGCAGAGTTCATAATGGTAGGGCCTGAGCCAGGTTGCGGGATAGCCTTCTCCAACATTAAAGCTCTGGTCAAAGATTGGGAAAATGAGGATAAGACACAATAATTGGAGAAGAGTCTCAGGATTAATGCTATCCAAAATGTTTATCTCTTCTTACGCTAAAGGGTGGGCAGCTCTCCTAGATCAGAGTAAGGAGGATATAAGACTGATATTAGGGATTTTGGCAGAACATGGCCCCCTAAGGAAACATCTTATGAGGGTAGGCCTTAGCCAGACTGACGAATGTAGACTCTGTGGAGAAGAGGAGGAATCAGCAGAGCACATTTGGTTAGATTGTCCTGCCATCTTAGAAACTCGGAAAAAATTCCTGGGAGCATATCTCCTCAGCCCCAAGGGTATCAAAGAACAGGAGTCCTCCAGGAGGACACAAATAATAAGTAATGGAGGCGCAAAGGTCCTTTTTAGGACTAAGCACGGGGACAAACCGCCCTTTTCCCTCAGGATAAAAAAAAGTAGCAGCCTCTATGTCATCAAGAGGATAAAATCCATAAGTTAGTACCAGAGTAGCAAAAATTGCATATCCAATGGTTTGCCTGTACATCTTAAAGGTAGCCACTTACACTAGCACTCTACAGTTACAGAGAGGTGAAGGAAACAGGATTTTTCCGGACATTTGCCATTATTTCAGTGAAACAAAAAAATCAGTAATACTACGATACAAGATCTGCAATCTGATCTCATCTCCAGGTAAATAACTAACCTAATACATAATTAATTACAAACTAGGTTAAAATAAACAAATCATACCAAAGCGTTGTGGCACGCCTAAGTCAGAAATCACAACCACCATGTTGTGTGTCAACTTCACTAACTCTAAAACATGCACTTAATAAAAAACTATACACAACACTAATCATTAAAAAATGTTTCCTTCACAATCCTTCCATCGTCAAAAAATAAACTTCATACAAAGTACAGAGAGGTACTGATGGACACAAATACAACATTCGACAGGCCCCGAACTTTACTCTACCGACACATCATTTGACCATCTTTGAAGAGAAGCCTTCCTACCTGGAGCCCAAGTTCCTCAACCTGCTACCCGAGGCAGCCAAAGAAGAAGGTGCACACAGCATGAGAAGACGACTCACCACATGGTTACTGGATCGACCATTCGACACCATAGAAGAGGTCCTAAACTGGAGAACATCCCTTATAGACCTCTAAAAAGAAATGAATATTGAGAAAATGACGACCTCTACAAGAAATGACTCTACCATTTTATTGTACTATGTTTAATTTTGTTAACTACTTGACGCCAATTCTGTACTCATGAATAAAGTCTTCTGATTTCTGGTTATTATAGCAGTTACGCATGGCTTCGGCTGCAATTTTATGGGCTTTGCATATGTATTAGCACTTCTGGTTTGATTGAATTATATTTCCCATTCATATTTAGCCAATGGTTACTTTGCCTTGCTTGTTACCACGATCAAGAAAATTTGTCTAAAAGTGTATATTTAACGCCATTGTAATTTACTATGGTCTATGTATTTTTTGTTCCGTAGTTGATTTCACCTTGTTTCCTGACCAAGAAAATATATATATATACATACACAGGACAGAGAAGCCTACTTCTGTAAATAGACAACTAACATGGGTTTTATAACCGATTTACATCACAGTACTAACCAAACACTGCATACTTAACATTTGCTAAACAGTACAGTCAAAAGTATATTTTTATTGCAATATTTTTTATTTTTCTATCTGAATATATTCTAACTCTATGCTCATCAGCATTTACAGAAAATGTTGATATAAGAAGTGATGTTACTATCAAGCTTACTCTATTCTTTCAAGGTTATAAATGTAAACAAAATTGAAAATAGTGGTTAAATGAATTAATAAATATAATTACTGCCATAAAACTATGTTTACACAGAAACAGTTGATTACATTCAACAGGCTCCAAAAGTAAATTCAACCCTTTTCTATAAAAAAAAACATAAAAATTCAAATAAAAAAATTGACGTTTATCAATCTCAAGATAAAAACTATTCAATCTTTAAGTTGGACCAAACAATACATCTATAAAATTGATTTATTTAACATGGTGTAGAATTGCTATCGGTAATATTGTGGTCTTGTCTATTGCGTAATGACTGTTAACACAACTCAATACATGAAATAATAATCTGAGTACAATGTACGCCATTGTGCAAATAAATTATTTTAATAATGTGACAGAGCAGTAATTACACTATTCACTAGTAGTATGTCACTTTATTTTAAATTACATATTAATAATTATATGCAGATGAAAGATAATATTAACAAATATTCTAAATATTACTCATTGGATGTTTGATTCTAACCAATGAGCAAAAGTTAAAGTAACTTTGTAATATTAAACTTTTACTACTTTAACCCTTGTGATTGTACATAAATTTTAAAAATCAGTGCTCTATTAAATATCTACAATAATAAAAGGTAATTAAATAATTTCTTGAATCATTATTTACTTGTGACACAGTTATGCCGTTATTTGTATAATTATTTTACTTGCAGTTAGTGTGTGCACGCTGTATTTAAAATGTGTATTTAATCTAAAAACATGAAATTTTGGATCTTAACATGTAACATGGATCTTAAGTGCCAGGAATAGTCATAAAATTTTGTTGAATTTATTTTTACTGTTATTTTACTCTTATAAGCTTAGTAAAATTAATGTAAAAGACAATTTATTCCTAATTTTATGATTAATTTATAACCACTTATCATATCTAAAAACACAAATACATTCTCAAGTGACAACATAATTTAAAATAAAATGATCCTGGTTATTTCTATCATTATGAATTACAAAAGTAAAATATGTTATTTCAAGAATTGGTAAACTGTTTCTTTTTTTTAGGTGTAAAAACATAACACACCTATAAGACCAAACGATATAAAACATAACACATCTATAAGACCAAACGATAATAAAACATAACACATCTATAAGACCAAACAATATAAAACATAACATATCTATAAGACCAAACGATATAAAACATTACACATCTATAAGACCCAAACGATAATAAAACATAACACATCTATAAGACCAAACGATATAAAACATAACATATCTATAAGACCAAACGATATAAAACATAACACATCTATAAGACCAAACGATAATAAAACATAACACATCTATAAGACCAAACGATATGAAACATAACATATCTATAAGACCAAACGATAATAAAACATAACACATCTATAAGACCAAACGATATAAAACATAACATATCTATAAGGACCAAACGATATAAAAAACATAACACATCTATAAGACCAAACGATATAAAACATAACACATCTATAAGACCAAACGATATAAAACATAACACATCTATAAGACCAAACGATAATAAAACATAAACACATCTATAAGACCAAACGATATAAAACATAACATATCTATAAGACCAAACGATATAAAACATAACACATCTATAAGACCAAACGATAATAAAACATAACACATCTATAAGACCAAACGATATAAAACATAACATATCTATAAGACCAAACGATATAAAACATAACACATCTATAAGACCAAATGATAATAAAACATAACACATCTATAAGACCAAACGATATGAAACATAACATATCTATAAGACCACACGATAATAAAAACATAACACATCTATAAGACCAAACGATATAAAACATAACATATCTATAAGACCAAACGATTATAAAACATAACACATCTATTAAGACCAAACGATATAAAACATAACACATCTATAAGACCAAACGATAATAAAACATAACACATCTATAAGACCAAACGATAATAAAACATAACACATCTATAAGACCAAACGATATAAAAACATAACATATCTATAAGACCAAACGATATAAAACATAACATATCTATAAGACCAAACGATAATAAAACATAACATATCTATAAGACCAAATGATATAAAAACATAACATATCTATAAGACCAAACCGATATTAAACATAACACATCTATAAGACCAAACGATAATAAAACATAACACATCTATAAGACCAAACGATATAAAACATAAACATATCTATAAGACCAAACGATATAAAACATAACACATCTATAAGACCAAAACGATATAAAACATAACATATCTAAAAGACCAAACGATATAAAACATAACATATCTATAAGACCAAATGATATAAAACATAACATATCTATAAGACCAAACGATATAAAACATAACACATCTATAAGACCAAACGATAATAAAACATAACACATCTATAAGACCAAACGATATAAAACATAACATATCTATAAGACCAAACGATATAAAACATAACACATCTATAAGACCAAACGATAATAAAACATAACACATCTATAAGACCAAACAATTTAAGACATAACGCATCTATAAGACCAAACGATATAAAACATACCACATCTATAAGACCAAACAATTTTAAGACATAACGCATCTATAAGACCAAACGATATAAAACATAACACATCTATAAGACCAAACAATTTAAGACATAACGCATCTATAAGACCAAACGATAATAAACATAACACATCTATAAGACCAAACAATATAAAACAAAACACATCTATAAGACCAAACTATATAAAACATAACACATTTATAAGACCAAACGATATAAAAACATAACACATCTATAAGACCAAACGATATAAAACATAACACATCTATAAGACCAAACGATATAAAGCATACTGACATCTATAAGACCAAACGATATAAAACATACCACATCTATAAGACCAAACAGATATAAAACATAACACATCTATAAGACCAAACGATATAAAACATACCACATCTATAAGACCAAACGATATAAAAACATAACACATCTATAAGACCAAACAATTTAAGACATAACGCATATATTGGACGAAACAATACAGAAATTTCAGGGCTGTATTGATACTTGACAAATATGATAAATAAATAAATAAATTCTTTATTGCCGTAATAACAATTTGTACAACATTGCATGGCACGCGTCAAGTCATGTAGGTATTTAAATAAAATAAAATTGTAATGTTTACAAAGTTATATGTAAAACTAAACAAATAAAAGAAAGCACTTAAAATTTTAATTATCAAATAAAACAAAACTTAAATAGAGAGAACATTAAAGAGATACAATCAAAATCTAACTATTCTGTTAATAAGAAAAATAAGGCTGAAACACAGGGTGCTTAGAGTAATATTAATAGTTTATTGTATCAGTCTACATTATGATAGAGAAACTGTAACTCGTAAGGAATATAACTGACTAAATTACATAACCTTATTTAGAATTAATCCCCCCCCCCCACCCCCCCCCCCCCCCACCCCCCCCCCCCCCCACCCCCCCCCCCCCCCACCCCCCCCCCCCCCCACCCCCCCCCCCCCCCACCCCCCCCATAAAGGGATTCATCATTTCCAGAGATAAAACTCAAATTTTTTCACTCCAATATTTTGTCCAAACACAAAACGGAAAATTTTAAAAACATATTTACCAAGGATCATATCGAAGGAAAATTCCCCCCACCTATAGAAAAGGTCATTCAAGCTGCTAAAGCTCCATGGACGGTCAATAGAGCCCTGAGAAAAGTTGTGAAAACTTTTCTAAAAAACTGCAATTAGTGAAAATAATTCAATGGAATCGGCAACATAAATCAAACTTGGACCGAAAACCTTGAGTCTATATCACAATCAAAATTAATGAACGCGTAATTAGATGATCAGTTTGCAGGTTGCCAAACGAATTTAATAATTATTTTTTCACTCTTCTGTGGCCTCGACTGATTCGTTCAATTTTTAGAACCTCGATGATCATGAAATTGGTGTTAGGGAAACCCAGGTTTGCAGTCCATGGCCTTCTGGCCCCCTGTGTGTTGTGTGAGGAGTTTAGCACCGTGTCGGTTCAGGGGTTGTAATTCAAGAGATAAAAATCGTGGTGACGGCGGCTAACCGGGAATGTCAGTTTTGGTTACTCAAAAACGTTGCTTTTTAGGTACATTTTTGAGGCCACTCACAAAAATTGAATAACTACTTTTTTCATTTGGGAATCCTTCCTGCAACTTTTCCCATGTCCTACTGAAAACAGCTAAAGTTATAAACCGAATTTTTAAAAAAGAACGATCCTTGCAAAAACCCAGCTCAATTATTCGTACCAATTTCAATTCTATCCCAGTTATTTAATAGCAAATAATTTTTTGAAAAGGTTTTCTTGTTGAAAGACTTGAAAAGCTTTTCTAGAAAGCATATGTAAATTCTAAATCCTGAACAATTTGGCTTCAGGAAAAAACAGATCAACAATTGACGCTGTAAAGCAGTCTTTTGAACACAAATGTTTGTTTGATCGGCATTGTGAAAGGCGAGAACAAGTGCTGCAGCATATTTCTTGTACCTATTCAAAAGCAATTTGACTTTGTGTGCATCATGAAACATCTGTTGCATCCAGTTACAAATAATGTGGCGTTCTCGGGGTCTGCCAAACGCGAGTGGGCTTGCTTCTTATCTTAAGAATCGAGTATCAATGCGTGCAGAATTTCGAATGTCATCTCTAGCAAAATTAAAATAGGCCCAACGGTTGGGTCCCTCAGGGTTCTATTCTTGGGGCCTATTTCTTTTTTTAGTTTACGTCCCTGTAGACCTTTAACTCAGTGATCCAGCCATGGTGATCTGATTCAGTATGCCGACGACACGACTCTTTGCTTCAAAGGAAATAACTTACCACAAGAATGTTGGAAATCAACATCATTTGTGGAAACGTGACTTCATGCATTCAGTATTTTAAACCTGGAACAATGGAATTTGAAAAATACAGCTCAACCAATCCAAAAATTCAAAATGTCCATCAATTTCTAGCCTAAAGACCAAGGGATATTTTGACAAGGCAACCTGCTGTGATTTGTGGGACGATTGTCCTCTTAGAGTGAAACTGGATCCACAAAAATTTCCTGGGGATGATACACTTGATCAAGGTCTGACCTGGGACTGAAACACCAACGTTAACAATAGATATGTGCTAGAATTACTTCGTGGCATATTTTGCCTTGCGAAGCCTAGCTAAATTACTGTTCCACCTGGAAGTCTTAAATGACGGGCATATTTCGGGTCTCATATTATCCGCAACTTTTGCGTATAGGCTTGAAGGGACTTGTGGGGGGGGCTGTGCCAAACACAAGATGGAACGCGTTCTTCAGGCTTCAAAAATAAAGGCAATTAGAATTATTGCAAAGTTGGAATTAAACAGAGAGTCGTGTAGGGACTCTTTTAGGGAGCTAGGTTTTGCTGACTATTGCCCATGGTCGTCTATTCATGTTTCCATTGTCATCCTGTACTGTCAATCGGAAGTGCAAACTTTTAGGTCCGGTGGCAGGGACTCTTCATTCATCAGTATGAGACTAGAGCCAGGGAACAACTTTAGAGTCCATATGTCATAGACTGTGCGGTATCTATCTACAGCAATTTTACCCGCATCAAGGTATGGCGGTCGGCTTTTAATCAACAAAGCTCCCTGAAAGTTGTAAAAAAATGTCAACTAATCAAAACCAATTCAAAACTCGTCTCAAACGCCTTGGTGGTTGTCAAAAGCATTTTATTCGCTAGAGGAGTTTTAATGATGAGTCGCTGGGATATCTAAAAATATCTTAAAATTACCAAAATTTAAAATCTGGATCCAAAGATAGTGTGAATTAGTGTGAATGATTGAAATGTAAGTCTGACTGTGTGTGAGTGTGTAGTATATTTGCTGTTTGAATATATGACGACTGCTATACAATGTTATATATTGTCTAAAAGCAATAAAGAACTGATCTGATTTGATTTGACTATACACCAGACATTGCACGAAAACTGACTGAGTCGCTCCCTTCCCCCACCACTTTATTCTACTCCTTGCCTTCTGCACATCTCGCGGCCATTGGTCATGCTATACCTGACGCACTATACACCAGACATTGCACGAAAACTGACTAAGTCGCTCCCTTCCCCCACCACTTTATTCTACTCCTTGCCTTCTGCACATCTCGCGGCCATTGGTCATGCTATACCTGACGCACTATACACCAGACATTGCACGAAAACTGACTGAGTTGCATTCTTCCCCCACCACTTTATTCTACTCCTTGCCTTCTGCACATCTCGCGGCCACTGGCCATGCTATACCTGACGCACTATACACCAGACATTGCACGAAAACTGACTGAGTCGCTCCCTTCCCCCACCACTTTATTCTACTCCTTGCCTTCTGCACATCTCGCGGCCATTGGTCATGCTATACCTGACGCACTATACACCAGACATTGCACGAAAACTGACTGAGTCGCTCCCTTCCCCCACCACTTTATTCGACTCCTTGCCTTCTGCACATCTCGCGGCCATTGGTCATGCTATACCTGACGCACTATACACCAGACATTGCACGAAAACTGACTGAGTCGCTCCCTTCCCCAACCACTTTATTCTACTCCTTGCCTTCTGCACATCTCGCGGCCATTGGTCATGCTATACCTGAGGCACTATAAAACAGACATTGCACGAAAACTGACTGAGTCGCACACTTCCCCCACCACTTTATTCGACTCCTTGCCTTCTGCACATCTCGCGGCCATTGGTCATGCTATACCTGACGCACTATACACCAGACATTGCTCGAAAACTGACTGAGTCGCTCCCTTCCCCCACTACTTTATTCTATTCCTTGCCTTCTGCACATCTCGCGGCCATTGGTCATGCTATACCTGACGCACTATACACCAGACATTGCACGAAAACTGACTGAGTCGCTCCCTTCCCCCACCACTTTATTCTACTCCTTGCCTTCTGCACATCTCGCGGCCATTGGTCATGCTATACCTGACGCACTATACACCAGACATTGCACGAAAAAACTGACTGAGTCGCTCCCTTCCCCCACCACTTTATTCTACTCCTTGCCTTCTGCACATCTCGCGGCCATTGGTCATGCTATACCTGACGCACTATACACCAGACATTGCACGAAAACTGACTGAGTCGCTCCCTTCCCCCACCACTTTATTCGACTCCTTGCTTTCTGCACATCTCGCGGCCACTGGCCATGCTATACCTGACGCACTATACACCAGACATTGCACGAAAACTGACTGAGTCGCTCCCTTCCCCCACCACTTTATTCTACTCCTTGCCTTCTGCACATCTCGCGGCCATTGGTCATGCTATACCTGACGCACTATACACCAGACATTGCACGAAAACTGACTGAGTCGCTCCCTTCCCCCACCACTTTATTCTACTCCTTGCCTTCTGCACATCTCGCGGCCATTGGTCATGCTATACCTGACGCACTATACACCAGACATTGCACGAAAACTGACTGAGTCGCTCCCTTCCCCCACCACTTTATTCTACTCCTTGCCTTCTGCACATCTCGCGGCCATTGGTCATGCTATACCTGACGCACTATACACCAGACATTGCACGAAAACTGACTGAGTCGCTCCCTTCCCCAACCACTTTATTCTACTCCTTGCCTTCTGCACATCTCGCGGCCATTGGTCATGCTATACCTGACGCACTATACACCAGACATTGCACGAAAACTGACTGAGTCGCTCCCTTCCCCCACCACTTTATTCGACTCCTTGCCTTCTGCACATCTCGCGGCCATTGGTCATGCTATACCTGACGCACTATACACCAGACATTGCACGAAAACTGACTGAGTCGCTCCCTTCCCCCACCACTTTATTCTACTCCTTGCCTTCTGCACATCTCGCGGCCATTGGTCATGCTATACCTGACGCACTATACAACCAGACATTGCACGAAAACTGACTGAGTCGCTCCCTTCCCCCACCACTTTATTCTACTCCTTGCCTTCTGCACATCTCGCGGCCATTGGTCATGCTATACCTGACGCACTATACACCAGACATTGCACGAAAACTGACTGAGTCGCTCCCTTCCCCCACCACTTTATTCTACTCCTTGCCTTCTGCACATCTCGCGGCCATTGGTCATGCTATACCTGACGCACTATACACCAGACATTGCACGAAAACTGACTGAGTCGCTCCCTTCCCCCACCACTTTATTCTACTCATTGCCTTCTGCACATCTCGCGGCCATTGGTCATGCTATACCTGACGCACATTACACCAGACATTGCACGAAAACTGACTGAGTCGCTCCCTTCCCCAACCACTTTATTCTACTCCTTGCCTTCTGCACATCTCGCGGCCATTGGTCATGCTATACCTGAGGCACTATACAACAGACATTGCACGAAAACTGACTGAGTCGCACACTTCCCCCACCACTTTATTCGACTCGTTGCCTTCTGCGCATCTCGCGGCAATTGTTCATGCTATATCTGACGCACTATACACCAGACATTGCACGAAAACTGACTGAGTCGCTCCCTTCCCCAACCACGTTATTCGACTCCTTGCCTTCTGCACATCTCGCGGCCACTGGCCATGCAATACCTGACGCACTATACACCAGACCTTGCACGAAAACTGACTGAGTCGCTCCCTTCCCCCACCACTTTATTCGACTCCTTGCCTTCTGCGCATCTCGCGGCCACTGGCCATGCTATACCTGACGCACAATAGTAGGTGTGAATCCTCGGTACGGAACTTTGTCTAGGTGTTATGAGTCACACAAAGGTTGGTCCATACACATAGTCCTCATAAAGCCTATGAGGATTCCACGAATCCAATCTGTCTCAGCAGGAGGCCGAAAAATCACAATAATACAAATATTTTAACTGATCTATTAATTTTCAGAACCTAAAAAATCGTATACATTTTTATACTAGTTTTCCATTTCAATAGTACGCTGTTGACCTTGTTTATGCATTATTGTTGAGTAAAATGAATGATGTGGAGAATCATTACTCTGCATTAGCATGATGTAAGATAAATTCTTAAATGAGATCCTCAAAAAAACCCGTATCCATTGCAATCCGGGATCTTATCATTGCTATCGATTATAGTAAAGGAACATACGTATGATTAAAATATTTTGTTTCGTTTTTATTTAGGTAATACTTTGAATGTTTAACTAACCTTTGTTTCTATATTCACGAACAACGCACCATATGTAAACTTCGTACAGAGCTTCGACGCCGAACACATCAAACTGATTTACTTGTTTATGGACGTGTGCCAAAAACTTTTGCATTTTGTTCATCGGTATACTTTGATAGATCTGAAATAAAAATGTTTACAGTGAGAGGTTTTCTACTAAAACTAATTATTATATTAATAACATTACTATGAATACTTTTAAAATGAGACACCAGTTAACCAGATTATTTATGTTATGGAAGTGTAACTACACTTTACGTATAAATATTTTTCTAAAACAAAGAACAATATCATTTCTCACATGATATTTTATCGTTCAATGATCTGTCATCAACTTGTTTGTTAGGCTGAGAATAACTACCTCAACAACACGTGTATCTTTTGAATACATTTTTTCTAAACCGAATTCCCCCATAAGATTAACTTTGAAACTTTGGAAGCCCCTGGTGTCCTCTCTAATAGTTATATGTATTTCAACTGTACTAAAGGAACATCTACATTGTAAGAGATGTTACCAAATATGGTTTATATGATTACATAACGCTAAAACTTTGCCTCGTCCCCTATTTTAGCTCCTGTACTATCTCTTTATGACATAAAACATACTGGTACAGTATTGTATTTGGTCTTAATAGGATTACAAGTTTCCGAGTTGGTTGAAGAGCGCTTAAACCAGTACCTTTTCCCTTCAAATCGTTAGGAAAACTGGACTATATTGTTTGCAAATAATTATATTTACAAACTATATACATATATATATATATATATATATATATATATAACGGTACATATGTGTGTGTGTATGTGTGTATTTACATATCTTTATATATATATATATATATATATATATATATATATATATATATATATGTATTTCACGTGTGCATGTGTATGTCACTGAACTCCTCCAAAACGACTGGACCGATTTTGACGACATTTTGTGTGTGTCGACAGTGGTTTGGATTCACAATTTGGTCCACTGGAAAATATATTTTTTTTAATAATTTTAATTTCTAAGTAGTTGTTTATTTTGAAATTTTTACCTTCGATCCGGTAGACTGCACTACGACACTTAATACAAAATGAACTGATACTTTCAGCTGAAGTTCATCAAAGAGGCAAAAATATTTTGTTTACATTTAAAATTTAGAAAATTACTACCTATTGTAAAGTTCCTGATCAGTAGTGTAATGCAGATTGCATAGACGCAGTTATTACCTAATTTTAAATTATTTAGATTGCACCAATGATGAATAAACTATCTAACGCAAAGAAAATACTATTAAACGCTGTTATAAAAACCACCTCAGTGAATGTTTGCACATAAGGAAATCGAATTTGGTTAGATGGAAGGTAAATTAAAAGAGCCGAAAGAAGACGCTTTATGATCGAAATTGGTATTCATTTTCTTGATCTGATCATAAGCCAAACTCCACAATAATACTGGAAATATCTTAGACAGGAAATTAACTCTGACAGACCGAATCTGATTCTTTATAACCAGATTAGTTTATCGAGATTCATCCATTAATTCATCCATCATGAAACATTAATCTGAAAATGTTGCTGTCACTTTTAGAGTAAACCATTTGGTGTCTTATAATAATACCTCATTAATGTTGTATATTTTATGAAGACGTGATTCAGCTTTTAATGCAATAGAAATCGAAATAAGAAAAAATTCTCTTTCTGATCATTCATTCAATTAATATTTTTAGATTCAAAAACTCTTAAACATATAAATGTGTTTTTCTTATAAATTACCTTACAATTTAACACATGGTAACAATGATTGTTTTAATTTACCGGTGTGCCGGTGATGTGCCATGTTCCACAATCGATAGTTTCTAGGTCTGACTTAGTCCTAGAGACTAGGACCAGTTGACCGGGTGCGCCGGTGATGTGCCATGTTCCACCAACGATAGTTTCTAGGTCTGACTTAGTCCTAGAGACTAGGACCAGTTGACCGGGTGCGCCGGTGATGTGCCATGTTCCACCAACGATAGTTTCTAGGTCTGTCTTAGTCCTAGAGACTAGGACCAGTTGACCGGGTGCGCCGGTGATATGCCATGTTCCACCAACGATAGTTTTCTAGGTCTGACTTAGTCCTAGAGACTAGGACCAGTTGACCGGGTGCGCCAGTGATGTGCCATGTTCCACCAACGATAGTTTGTAATAAAAGACTATTTCTTATTCCAATGTAACTGCCCTCTTATATCATGTAGATGGTTAACAAAACGTACTATACTATATTAGTAAAACAAATAGAAAAAGTTAAATTAGTTACGCTCGATAAATGCTACAATATATATGCTGTCATGGCAGTCACATGCTGTTTTTAGACTGAATGTTGGTTTTGTAAGAATTGATATTATTCGGAGTTAATAGAAACAACAATTAAACACAATAATACATATATTTATAATTTAGATTATATTATTTTGTATACTACTAGGAGGCAACGTAGACAAAAGGTATAATTTCAAAATAAAGCCCAACCACTTGCTTACTCTTGTGCCATTCATGGCATTTGTGCAGGCGTCCCGCTCGTTGACACTACCTATCAGCACACCCACAGCCCGGTCTGTCCTGTCTTCTACGGCCAAGAAAGACTGTGTGTCTTGTATCCAGTGTAAGGCCACTTTCAGATACTCCTGTATAGCAACGTCGTTGCCGAGCACGGCACTGGCTTTACACAGAGGGTCATCGTCCAAGAAGTTATTCTGGAATCAAACAGAAGGTTGCTGTCATCATGCGTATGTGCTGATTATGTATGAATAGTTGTTGGTTGCGGTGCATAGTGAGAGAATCATGTTTTATACGCTTTAAAAACTTTATATATATAAATGCGAATGTTTGTTTGTATGTTCCGTTATAACTCTGGAACCAATGCACGAAACATCGTGAAATTTTGTACAGTGATTCTACACGTTCCTGGAAGTAACATAGGCATACTTTTAGAGAGGTGGTAATGTTTGTCCGTTTGATCGTTATGAAAATTTGTATGTATTTTTCGATGGAGAAGGTTTATATTCTATGCCCATTGGTGTAATTCGCCACCAGGCAGTGCTACAAAACATAAAATTTTCAAAGCGCCTGCAAGTAATAAACTGCAATATCGACACAGTTACGTATATTAAGTAGCAAAAAACAATTTGAAGGCACTAAGATGGTGTATATTTGTCTTAAAAATAAATTATTGATTGAACTTAAAACTTGAATAGAAGACCACTTTATAATAAAGTACATGTAAGGATACAAATATAAAAACATACACTATTGACAGATTTTCCTGATCGTGGCTACAAGGCCAAATCTACATCGGTGTTGTAAACATAATTCGCTTGAACCAGAAGTGCTCAACCACGGGCAAAGCTTACGATAAGCGTGCGAAGCCGCGGGAAACAGCTAGTTTTACTATAAATTAATCTTAAGCACTTAAAAGAATTAACTTTCAAATTCACATTTCAGTACAGTATAGTAAATAAACTGCAGTATAATAACCGACTAACACTCGAATAATGAAACTATTTAAATGCTGTCGACGATTTAAATGCTGTCAGACAAGTTTACTCTGAACAGTAAAAACTGTAAGTACTGTGCTGCTCAAACTTAGTATAAATAAAGTGGTGTTATTTTCTATAATCTAAAATGCGTATGTTTCTTTCACACATAAAAATATAACTTTACTATAATACACTATTATAAGTCTATTACGTAATTCAGTTTGACATTATTGTTCCAAATTAATTCCAACGAAATCAAATCATGTATATGGTATTTGAGTAATTAACGCTAGAGACGAGAAATTCTGTTGTTTGCCATTACCCGTACAAGTACTATTATACACGTACCTATTCTAAATAAAAGTTTTAATATAACATTTGCAAACGCATAAACACATATGATAGTATGATCACTATTATAATACGGTATCAATACCACGGACTAACTTTTTTAATGTGCCACGTCGTTACACTCAATATAGGCCTACAAAAGGATACATTTGTTTACTGCAATAACTAATGTAAGCAATATTTTGATCTACTCTCTTATATCTAAATTAACGACCTTGGTTTATTTTATCAAATAGTCTACTAAAAATGCACAATGAAGAGTTTATTATTTAAGTATAAGCGTAATCACTCGTGAGTATATTGAGCTAATCAGTTCTACTCGTACTTGGATAATATTCAGAGCCACGTCGTACTTGTCTGGTTGGAGATCCTTAATGCATATTCCACACGACATTCGCTCCCAAACCATTGGGATTTTAATCCTCTTCAAAACTGGAAGTTCCTCATCATACACAGTTTCCATTTCAATGGTAAGACATCATATATTTACTAATGTTGACCGTATGATTAACATATGAAAACATGCATGTATATTTGTTGTTGTTTTATAAGTTTTATGAAACATATGAATTCGACATTATAGAGTCAAGGTAAAAAGGTGAGTACTTAGGGTTATTGACTTATTATACATTTCCAACCGGCTAAAATTCAGTTTATTATTGCTGAATATGTATCAGATATTCATTATTCTCAGTTTTCCTCGATTGTTCTTTTATTTTTATATTCCAATAATCGCATAAGATAACAGCCGATGCGAATTGTGCGAAGCAACCAGCCATTTACCTTCCTCTTCTAAACGGCGACACTGCCACTCTCCATATCTCTAAGTTCATTACGTAAATGTATAAACAAAATTTTGGCCACATAAAATGAATTTGTTAATTCCGAACCGCGTTTAGTCGTACTGTGCTGAAAGCGTAGTTCGTTCTATTTTTAGTTGGGTAACTAAGGCTAATTTCGCTTAATACTTCATGTTTATTGCTTTTGATATAAAGAAGCAATGTTTTAATATATAACAGTCTGATACTTAAAACCGGGGATTCATACAATAATAAATAATCTCCTTGCAGTTTTGATTATTGTTCTCTGCGTAATGGCTAGAGTGTCTAGAGCAGTGAAGAATGCGCCGCGCCACCACATCCCAGGATACCGTACTGTAACATCGATTGTACGTAAGAGTAGTGTATAGTCCTGCGCTGATCCACGCTAAATACCTAACTTAGCTGCTAGGCGTAGATAAACTTTCTCAAGTGTTTTTTTTTCACATTGAACGTGTAGGCCCCAGCTAACCTTATGGTCAATTATGGTTCCTAAGTACGTGGTTCCACACGTTCAATAGTGCCACAACCGTAAGCTGTCGACCGTGGATCACCGCACGAATGAAGTTTTTAATTTCTCATATCCGGATTGATCAAGTTTTTTAGTAAGTATTGACGGACATTTAGTTTTGTTATTGTTCGCTGTACGGTAATTATGGTCAAGCCGATTTTTAATTTTAGCTAGGTCAATTGAGGCCTGGTACTTACAAGCTTCGTTCCACGTGCAACCTAATGAGACCAAAGCCGCATCAGCAAATAAGAAAAGATCATAACTTATTTTAGATATATTGTTAATATAGATAAGAAACAGAAGAGAACCTAAGGTACTTCCTTGTACTAATCTCTATTCAATACCTGATAAAACATTACTTGGTACTTTGGGATTATACCGACCACACCCAGACATGAATCGTTATTTGAGATCATAACTTATTTTAGATATATTGTTAATATAGATAAGAAACAGAAGAGAACCTAAGGTACTTCCTTGTACTAATCTCTATTCAATACCTGATAAAACATTACTTGGTACTTTGGGATTATACCGACCACACCCAGACATGAATCGTTATTTGAGATCATAACTTATTTTAGATATATTGTTAATATAGATAAGAAACAGAATAGAACCTAAGGTACTTCCTTGTACTAATCTCTATTCAATACCTGATAAAACATTACTTGGTACTTTGGGATTATACCGACCACACCCAGACATGAATCGTTATTTGACATTTTGCTTCTACTGATTACTAGATTAGCGTAGAAACAACATTTTTTCAATATAAAACAGGAATTTTCTTATCGCAAACCCCTCCCCATCCTCAGACAGAGGTCAAAGTCGAGCGGTCTAGTAAATAACGTGATTGCCGAGTCTCACCGCCCGTTCAGCTGGTGCGTCGCTTTGTTGTACTTCCGTGTTTTACCCCTACATTTCTTCAAACACAAAAATTCAACAAAAATAAACATTACCAAACAAAAACTAAACTTTTTATTGAAAAAAAAAAACATACAAAACTTGTTTTTTTTTCTTGATGACACTCCGCCACCCAAAATGCGAGTGCCTCCGGCCATCTCTATTGACAGGCTTCGGCACCGCGCTGATGTCAACGAAAGAAAAACATCCCTCGAGGTACCTATCAGTAAAATATCAAATTCTAGAGGGGCTGATCAGAAATATAAATTGAATTGTAATGGAAAGGTAATTATGTACCGTGCAAAAAACTTAAATAATCATGTGATGCCGCGCGGCCTGCCGTAATCGGGATTCTCGAGAAAGATAAGATAACAGCGACAAAAATACCGATCACAATACCTGGAAATGCTTGATGATTGATGGAATGTTAGTTCTGTTACTCAACTACATCGTTTTATAACGTTCTAAGTTCGTTGAAAAAAGTTGAAGCGTTGGGGGTATATAACGGAATCTGACTCCATTAACAATTGATAATCGTTGTAAGTTTGTAATTTTGTACTTAAAGAGTTGTTTTTTCGTTCTATCATGTTTGTTTCTATAAATTTATATTTTTGTGTTCTTCATACTGGTGTGTTCGGTATAATCCCAAAGTACCCATTACTTATACTTCCAATTGAAACCACCTGCAGTCGATTTTGAAAATAACTTTTGAACCATTTAAGTGATATGTTTTTAACTCCAATGAAGTTAATTTTGATCTGTCAACAGTGTCAAAAACCTTCGATAAGTCAAGGAAGGTAACTGCAACTTTCTGTTTTAAACACATACATAGCTTCTGGCCCTTCAGATAAACCAAGCCACAGAGTGAACAAAAAGAAAAGAAAAAAGAGTGAACTTATAATCGCACCTCACATACATAAACACACCACCTCCACAACATCCCAGCTGAGGTGGCCTATCGCTGCGATGAAGTGTGTAGCCCGGCACATCGAAAACACAAGAGGGAACGTCCGGAGATAGCCATGATTCAGTGACTCCCAACAAGTCAAGCTGAAAATCATCAATTACCGAACACAACTCTGTAAAACCTGTATTTAGCGATCTAATATTTACATGTGCTACCCTACAACAATCGGTAGTTCCCCGATCTCGTTTCGATATATGTCTAACAGCATGACCGCGTAAGCTTGTATTGCGGTTTTTATTTTCTGTGACTCAATAAAGAAGTGCATGTTTTTAAGAACAATCCTTTAGGGTCTGTTGTTTTTGATTTGTAAGTATGGAACAACCATTGTATCACTGATTTGTAAATAATGTCAATTTTCACCTTGTCCCGAGTAGTAGATTTGTACAAATAAGAGTTGCTCGTTATTACTTTTTCTTTGTTTGCAATCATATCCTTTATATTATGTGGAATGTTGTGGACAAATTTAGGAGGAGGTCTTACTTCCATACATTTACTACGTTCTTCCTGTTCGCAATTTATTTCAATATATACAGCTTGTATCGTACTGTATAGTATTTCAAAACTATTGAAGTAAGTTGAAGACTGTCTTTTATCAGACCCTGCTGAAGATTTTGTCACGTTCCATTCATTTAGTCACGGCAAATTTCTTATTTCTATTTGGCACCAGTTGCCAACCGGTTTGGTTTTGGTCGCCGTCTTCATTTTCAACTAGGCGTGTCGTGAAATATCGTAATTACCACAATAATAACTATGGTCATCGCACAGACTTATAATTAATAAACCTTTGTCTACTGATGAAGAGTTGACCTTTGAAGTATCCTTTTTGTCCAAGTCAGTGATTTCCGTAATATAATATTGTGAATATACACTAACCAGGATTTTTTCTAAATATTTTACATTTAAAAAAAGAAAGTGTGCTGTCAATCCACCGAAGCAGAACTTACTTTCTTGTATGTTAAGAATGTTTTACAATGATTAGGCAACTTTAAATTCGAATCATAATATGCGAGCTAGTAACATACATAATGCTCCTTATCCTATGCATATTTGGTTAAAAAATTAAGCTATTTTTTAAATGTTATACAATTATTTATACACTTATTTAATGTTAAATTGATTACTTTCTAACAAAACTACTATGTTTAATTTATTCTTAATTGGATTAGAATTGGTATAGATAATAACGAAATAACATGCATTCGTTTAGATTTTGAATGTATATTGACCATTTAAAAATTTTTTTATTACAGTTATAAGAAATTTAAACCTTACTATATTTTAATGTTATCCATACTATAATGCTTTAGTTAAATAATTGTGTTTGAGTGGCTTACGAAATGATATCAAGAAACAGTATGTTTCGCGGGATATTTTTGTTTTGACCAGACTACTCTCATAAGGACAGTGGGACCGTACGATGCAACAAAAAACAGCTTTTTAAGTCAAAGAAGAAATATGTTAACTGAAAGATTAATCTACAAGATTTTTATTTAATGTAAACATCTTTTATTTAATGTAAACATCTTGCTTATTTCAGTTTGATGTACTTAAACTCGACATATTATATGGATATGCAGTATTGGGAAAAGAAGAAGATACCTTTATTTTTACAATAATTTAAAAACATTTCTCAGTTTAACCCTAATTTCTCAATTAATGAAGAACCTAAAAATCAATGGGATTTTAAAGAACCTCTTTTTATAATTGGCAGTAATGAAAATCCTAGCACCAGTATAAATATAACAGATAAAAATGAGTGTACAATTAATAAGCATCTTCAAAATGAAAAAGTTATTTTGCAGGCAATAAGACAGAAACTTAACACAACAAACAAAGACTATCTGTGTGTTTTCACATATGGCTCAAAAACAAAAGATGGCACGGGGTCTGCCATTTATATTCCGCTGCTCAATATATCAGGTCAATACTCTTTAAACCCGAATTCGTATAGTTATACAGCCGAGCTAATAGCAATTTTAAAATGTATTGAATATATAAATAATTTAGACTTCAATGATTTTGTTATATTAACAGACTCGCAGGAAGCAGTAAGCGCTATAGAAAACAGCTTCGAAGGTTTATCGAACTAAATCTAATCTTCTCAATAATATTCAAAATATTAGAATCGAAGAAAAATATTGTCCTGCAGTGGATTCCAAGTCATATATGTATTTCAGGTAATAAAAAAGCTGACAAATTAGCAAAAGAGGCAATCAAAGATGGCACTAAAATAGAACAATTACGTATATCCATAGACGATTTCAAAGCGTGCCAAAAACAATTTTATTATACTTCTCAAAAAGTAACGATCTGTTTATAGGAGTAGATAAAGCCCGATGGTATAAAGAGATTGTTGAAACGATACCAAAATATGGATGGTTCAAAAATGTTGAAATGAAAAGATGGGAATAATCAACATTCTAAGATTAAGATTTGGATTATGTCTGAGATGTACTTTAGGTCATTTGGAACATATCATTTTTACGTGCCCTGCATATGACCATGCTAGAAGCCAAGGTTTAAAATTAATAAAGAATAAGTATGGGATGAATGTTCAAAACTTAACTAAAATTCTCATAAAACTCACAACTTTTATGTAAAAAACATAGATTATTACAAAGAGGTAATCCACAAACAAAGCTCTTCAATCTTGCCTTATCAGACTGTTCATCAAGACCCTGGATGTACTTCCCTACCAGCACAAGACAACGACAGCTCAAACCCACAAGCGCGGGAAGGAAGAGACAAGGATATGCAGCAAGCGGTAACCTCATCAGATGAAATTTCTACTGGAATCGACCATTTTTTAGGAGCACCTCCAAAAAACAAAGAAAAACAAGAAGAACAATAACAATCTGTCACCAAAATGTACGAGGGCTAAAAAAAGGTGGAACAACTGAATCACTTCTTAAGCTCCGCTGAACCTACAATACTAATTTTAACGGAACATGGTCTCAACTCTAACAACCTTAATCTTACAAACATTGCAGGTTACTCACTGTTAGCTCACTTCAGTAGAGGCAATCATAAGCTATGGGGGGTAGCTATATACTTGGCAGACACTTCAAATATCACGCAGAAGAGATTGATATATCTGACCATTGCTTGGAAGGCGAAGGCGAATCTGCATTGGTCAAACTAAATGTAGTAAATCAATCAATCTACATAATAGGAATCTATCGACCACCAAGCGGATCAGTTAATCAAGCCATGGATATTCTATCAGAAATTCTCACTACAACGCATGCAGAAAACAAATCAGTGGTAATAATGGGAGATGTCAATATTGAGATCTTTGAAGAAGAATTACTTTCTTATGGAATAACAAGACTTCCCCTCCCAGCTACTCAAATAAAGGCAACATCAAAGACCTCTATTGACTGCATTTGTACAGACATTCAACACGGCAATATGGACTATACAATAGTTGAAGCCGGAATATCGGACCACACAGGTCAAATATGCAGCCTTCCAACTACACTAGAAAATACTAGAAGAAACCCTAGTTCTTTTAACCGAAAATTTAATACAGAAAACCTTGACTGCTTCAAAAGTGAGCTTGTAAATGAGGACTGGAGTTGTGTACTCAAGGCTAACGATGCTGAAGAAGCTTACAACGAATTTTTAACGGCTGTGACAAGAACTTTAGATTATGCATGCCCAAAGAAAAGAATCAGATTTAAACACAGTTCTAAGCCATAATTAGTTTATGATGATGAGGCTAATCAGCTGAAAGGTGAATATCTTAAAGCTTTTTACAAGTATGAGATGACAAGAAACCCAAGTGACAAGGATACAATGGTATCTGCTAAAAGAAAATATGACAACAAACTCAGACATCTCAAACTAAACAGCACAGAAGAACTCATAAATAAATCAAGTAACAAATCAAAGGCTCTTTGGAATGTCATCAATGCAGAAAAGCAATGTAAGAAAAAGCAGGACCACCTTACTCGATTAGAAGTGAATGGGAATATAGAAGAGGATCCGACCCGCATTGCTAATCACCTTAACAAATATTTTGTGGAAATTGCTGACTCCACACTGAAAGAAAGTCGAAATCAGCTACATAACCCAGTTATTGTAACTCCTCTGAACAGTAACCAGAACTCAATTATCACCCCCCTTACTTTAACTCCAACTGATGAAAATGAAGTACTGAAGACAATAGCTACCCTTAAACCTACACTATCTTCTGGCATAGATGAAGTTCCAGCTAAAGCTATAAAACTCTGTGCGAATCAATTAGTAACACCACTGGTCTATATTATTAACAAATCATTCAGTTTAGGCCAATTTCCTTCTGTTCTCAAAATTTCAAAAATTTATCCGAAATTCAAACAAGGATCTACTACAGACCCAAAAAATTACAGACCTATTTCACTAGTTTCAACTTTCTCTAAAATAATAGAAAAATTGCTCTAACAAGAATGTTAAATCACCTTGAAATGCATGATCTATTAACCAAAAACCAACATGGATTCCTTAAAGGAAGATCAACCATAAGTGCAATAACAGACATAGTTGAATCTATTACAGATCAACTGGAAGTAAACAAAATTGTTTCAACAGTGTTATTTGGAATGTTTGGGCCACGATCTAATACTGCAAAAACTGACTGGCTTAGGATTTCGAGGGAAGGCAAGAGACTGGGTAGCTAGCTATCTGAATGACCGTAGACAGTCTGTGGAGGTCCAAAAAACATTTATCGGCAGAAAATCTACATTCAGATCAAATGCACTACCAGTAAAAAAGAGGAGTGCCCCAGGGCTCTGTTCTTGGTCCTTTCTTGTTTGTGCTTTTTTACAAATGACTTTCCCAGTTTTATTAAAAATAACAACATAGGGGCAACAATGTATGCAGATGACACTACATTAATTATCAAAAGTAACAACTCACAAGACCTGGTCACCAACATTAATTCAACTACTGACAAAGCACTTCAATATTGCCTCCAGAACGATTTACCTATCAACCCTAAAAGACGATACATATAAATTTTAGTCGCAGACAAGATGACATACCCGACATTCCTAACATCTCTACTACCCAACAAGCAAGACTGCTAGGATTAACAATAGATGCAGATCTCTCATGGACTGGTCATGTGGATTTACTGAGTAAAAAGCTAAGCTCAGGAATCTATGTTATTAGAAGAGTGAAGTGGATAGGAGGTTTTGCTGAAGCTAAAGCAGCATACCACGCTCTAGTAGAATCCCACATCCGCTAGGGGATAACTCTGTGGGGTGGGACATCTGAACAGAATCTAAACAGAATTCTTGTCCTCCAGAAAAAAGCAGTAAGGGCACTATCTGACTTAAGCCCAACAGAGAGCTGCAGAGAAGCCTATAAATGAAAAAAAAAATGAAATGAAGATCCTAACGGTCACAACCATGTACATACATGCAGTGGTTGTGCATGGGGACCAAATGGGACTCCCTAGGGGTAAGGATATACTTTCCTACAACACAAGAAGAGCTGGACTACCACCTTCCCTTGCACCATACCACCAAGTACACAAAAAAGTCATCTTATGCGGGGCAGAGATTCTACAACTCGCTGCCAGATTTCTTGAAACGCCTAAGAGGGAAAGATCTTCACAGACAACTACAAAGCTGGCTGATAGAGCAACCAATATATATACAACTCAAGAATTTTTTGATTTGATTTGATCTGTAAAGCAAGAAACCTCAAGATCATAAACTTTGTAAAATTGACGCCATTACATTTCCTTGTGATTTTGTAAATAAAGAGATTCTGATTTCTGAAAATTCTCCAGTGAAACGATTTAGAGATTTTGAAAGAATTACTTCAATTTTTGAGCTCAATTAAGAAATTTATTTAAAACAAAGTAACTCTCTGCATATTGGTACTTAAATGTAACCTGGATAAGGTGCTTCAACCTAGGAAGCCTAATGGACCCTTAGCGAGAAGATAACCTAGATCCTTACAAGACTCCAACGTCAAGAAACCAATAGTACATTGAGGCGGCATGGGATTTCCCGTAGCCTACTAGCCTAGAGCTAACAATATTGGAGAGAGAAAAAAAAAACAGCTTGCGTCTGCTGATTTGACTTTACCCCCTTGATTGTGGTTCGTTAGTTCAATTTGTTATTGTTTGAAATGGAAACTAACATAGAGTGGTTTCAAAAGGTTATTTACGATATTACACATGATAAAAATGTTGTTAACAATCTATCCAACATCCTAATAGCATTAACTGCTTTAAACTCTAATCAGCTCAAGTATACTTCTTCTAGTTTAAATTTATCTAATGTGTTTGACTGCTTGAACTGCTCCAACAAGTAAGTGTTAGGTTATGAGCAATGACTTGTCAAAATATTTGTTTGAGACTATTTTGGTTTTGAGGTAAATCTAGTTTAGTGAGCATAAGTATATTAATGAAAATAACCTGCTGGATTTCATTGAACTGGCATCTTGGATGTTGAAAGGCCTTGTGTAAGAAATTAAAAATTATTGTAGCACTGTGTGTATCTTTTAAAGAAAATAACCTGCTGGAAATGAAAACACATTTTTTCACTTTTAGTGTAGGCCTATTCTACTGGTCTCCTAAACCTTATAATTGGTTGGCTCTTTTTATTCCATCTGCTAAGCTATGGTGTGGTTCCCTTAGTTGCAGGGATTGGGTAGAGTAGTCTACGATAAGTGGACCTGGTTATTTTTATATTGATATTACCTAATTGTAACTTTTGAAATACCACCGATACTGATTTTTTTAACAATAACTAACTTGTATCAACTTTTAACACTTTCATATAATAAACACTTTATCTTTTATAGATAATAACAGACAGTCGAAAGTTTGTGGAGGAACAAAGTTTAAAAAGTGTCATATCTGCTGACCTACTTGCAGATCATCTCTGGGTATTTGTCTAGAAGAATTACAGGTCTCTAGAGAAGATGCTTCAACAACTTCTCGAAAGCGGTTAATCATTGCTACCCAGGAGAAAACATAAATAATTATGTATATTTCATATTTTCTGTTTGTACCGTTATTTAGTTTCATTTTATATAACATACATTTATTTTTCCGCAACCCTGTTACTCATTACTAGTTAGTATGAGAGTCCTCCGATGTTCTTGGATATAAATTCTTGGCGGAATAATAACCTTAATTGGCATGTGTAGATATGTAGGTAGCTATTTTTTCTCTCTCGAACTGTGTAACTGAAGATCTTGTTGCTGAGCAAATCTTTGAGCGCCTTGTTGGTAAGTAAATTTACATTTTTGTATTAAAAATTAGCTCTGACACCATGCAGGATATCTATTTTGAATGTAATATAAAGTAAAATTGTAAATAGTAAAGTACCTCTTACCTTTGATGATGTTTTATTTAATACAAATTAAGTTGTGGTGATGTCCTTCTGACGAGAATACGTCGTTGTGATTATAAGTTGTCTCGATAAATGGCTAATAAGTTACTATTGTGATTTTGTTTTAGGCGAGTTTGACTTTAAGTTTTTTGAGTTTGAATCTTTGAGCACTTCTAGTTTCATGTTCTAAACTTTTAGTCTTCTAATCTTCCTTTTTCCGACTATAGCCGCAATGGTGAGCCAAAATGCTGACACCAAGCGTTTCAGTCAACATCAATGTGAAGGGAAGTTAATTTAAAATGTTTAGTAAATGATTAAGTTCGTAGGCAAAATTCCAAAGAACATTGGAATCATTAGACCCACATTAGGTGGGGGAGATTACAAGCCAAGGAGAGGTAGGCATTGGTTGAGGGGATAACTGGGATACCAACATTCAGGTAACAAAATACAAGGAATTTTAGATGTCAGAGTAGGGCTACCAACTGCATATGAGGATAATTCAAGAGTTATTTGGTTTTTTCCTCTTTACCTTCATTTTTGTATCAGGTCATTTTTTCTCTGTGCTCTTGGTCTTGTTTGCCTATTGGCATCGTAGGCTATATACACATCAGGGTATTAAATTATCTTTTCCGGTTACGTGATTGATCAGATATTTGCTGTGTAGGCCTAGTAGATTTCATAATAAAAGATGTTCTTTGTTTTTGTCACCACCGTTTGCATTTTGTATTCGAGTTTTCTTGAATTTGGTTACAACAATGGGGTTATTTTTTACAAGTGTATTAGTTTTACCTATGGACAAAATGTATGTTGGGTGCTCTGTTTGATTGTGTTAGAATGAAAAGATATTGTGTCATTTTTAGTTAGACATGGAATTTTATATTTCTTTTCTTTGTGTACCAGTAATAAAAGTGGCGTCCATTGTCATCTATATCCTTCTCCTCATTAGATATTCTTTAAGTTGACCACTATTTTTATTTCTATATTAATTTTATTCATATAAATTTTTTGTTTATTTTCTTTGGTTATTTGTTATTTTTAGTTTTATTTTATTTAAATTATGTTTTTATTTCTTGTGTAGGCCAGTTGGCCATCAGGTATGTATGCCACTTCTCCAAAGTCAGATCATATTAGACTGAGTGCTCACGTGATCTGAGCTCGAATTTAGGTGCTATCTCGAGGATGTTCTTCTTTTTTGCCAGAAGTGCGGGGTTGTGCCAAAGCGCCACCAAACCCCGCTCTGATGGCCAGGGGCATTTCGGATTGTTACTATTCTGACTTAATTTCAGTTATTATTTAGGCTTTCCTCCCTTTAATATCTATTGCAATACTCCCCTATACCTTTATGTTTTTATTTTAAATTAAAATTTTGACAAATAGTGTGAAGTCGCTAAAGTATATAATTATCCGGTCTTTTATAATTTAGTTTCTATAAGTGATTCCCCCCATCTTCAACATAGTTATCAAAGCATCTGCTTTGTATGGTGCTGTGCTTTACCCAACAGATGATAATGTGAGTGAGGCAAATAAGGCAATATTATTATATATTATAACTCCTACATAGATACAGGGGTAAATAAAATGCCTTGGCATTCCAAATTTAGTCAATTGTCTTTAACCGACCATGTTCAAAAATGTGGGAAGACCCACATGAGAGTGGTGGTGGACTATTGGACATATTTATAGCAGTTTTTGGTGGTTTTGAAATGTGTTCAAGTATTAAAATCTTGTTACTTTGGTATTATATGGAGGCCGTTGTAAGACATGTAGTTTTCATATTAAATCTAATACAGTCTGTTGTTTCTAATAATGTAGTTGTTTTAGTTCCCTTTTGAGAAAACTACTAAAATACTGGCTATACCAAATGCTAACAAGTTTTCTTTTGAGAAGAAATTTGTAATATTTTAGCTACTTATTATTTTTCTAATTCAAAATTTTTATTATTTATTTATTACATGTTATTTATTAGTCAATCCTAGTATTTGATCAGGAATATGTATTCACATGTAAAAATTGTATTTGCTAAAGTAACTCGGTTTCGCCTTGGCCTAACTATTTCCTATATATATAGCATTGAAAAGAAAAACAACTGTGAGTAATTTCATGTACTTTTCATACTAAGGATACAGCTACTTGTAAAAAAACTAAGACGGACTAAATATAAATGAGAAAACTAAAAGTAGAATGAATCACCTATGATGGAAAGAGTACTTAAATTCCAATGCTGGTAGTAAATGGTAAGTATTTGAGTCTGACCCAAATCAGATAATGAAAATCTCAATAACAGTTTATCTGAAGGAATATTTCAACTACGCTTTGAAAAATATTAGCATGATTTTGTCTATGAAATTACTCCAGAAAAGCAGTAGATGCTGTTATAACATTGCAATATGAATAATTTATAATTAAGAAGAGTGTAACAAATTAAAATCAGCCTGTCAACAAAAAATAATGAAATTCTTCACCAAAATTTTTGCAAGAAGAAACAATTACTAATTTTAAATAGAAATTCTGGACTATGACAATTATAAGTTTTTGAATCAGTATCCAGTGGTCTACTAGGAGACAATTCAGTTGTGGTAATAGTAATTAGTCATTCTTTATTTGCACATTAAGTATTGTATGGGTACAAGTTACACAGTATACAGGTGCAACGTCAAAGACATAAACTGTCTTAACTAAAGCTAAAATACATTTTGTATATAAATCTACACTTATAACAGCCTATACTATAATACACCAACAGGTAATATAATATAAATAAACAAAAAAGACGAATTAAAATATTAAAATCTATTAAAAACGGGAGAGTATAGTGAATTAGTTCCAGATATCAAGCAGGTACTCATCCAAGGAATAATATGCCTCCTTCACCAACTTATTCTTTACAGCCTTTAAAATTTGTTTTTGATTGCAATATGGGAAGGTGTTTTGTGCAGCAATGACCTACTCAACAGTGATTCATTTCACTATTAATGGAAGTTTAGCACAACCTGTAGAAGTGAAACATTTTCATTGCTTGCTATAGGAACTAAGCACATCTAGATTATCTGATGCCTTTTCCAATTGACAAAATTCTAACTAAAATAAATTTATAAAGCTCTATCCATGATAGAGGTTGACTAGCCAGGGATTTCTCCAAGCAATGTTCATTTGGAGGTAACAAAATGTTTAGTAACAAGTGACTCCATGAGCTGACAATAACCTTAATGCTTATTGCTACTGATAGATACTACAGGAGAGACTACCCAACTTGGAGGTGATAATGTCCAGCTGCCTAGGAGTTAAACATCTAGATACTGATTTCACTGACCAAGGCAAAGCCAGGTACTTTATTTGCAGGGAGAAATGTCTTTGACAGTTTTAAGAATAAACATGTAAATAGTTGTAATTCAGATTTAGTGACTACAATAGCTTCTAATTCTAACCTAGAAGTTATAATTATTCCTTTCAGATACAATAGGTCAGAGGATAGTTTTTATATAAATTGTACAAATAGGAAACTATATAAGACATTATATGTACATGAAAGCCATAATTTCTATTGTTGATACATGTCACTTTGACAAAATATTATATTAGACATAGTTTACATTTTAATAAGTTTCGTTAACTTAAATTGGCAGAGATAATAGGTGAAACTTTCAGTACTGGTCACTATAAGAAATGCGTTGCTGGACAATTTATAGGTTTTTAGCAGATCCTTAACAAACCATACATATTGTATCAACTTGAACTCTTTATAACAATATAAGTTCACCACATAAAACTAAAAAATACAAATTAAGCACCAAAGTCCAAATCAATTGTAAAAAAAACTTGAAAGATTATTCATGTTCTCAAACTGGTAGAAAGGAAATCAGTAACATCTGTACTACCATAGTATTTAGAGTTATCTACTCACACATAGCAATTTACTGGAACATGTAAGCTATAAAGGTAAAGAAAGGAAATCAGTAACACCTGTACTACCATAGTATTTAGAGTTATTTACTCACACATAGCGATTTACTGGAACATGTAAGCTATAAAGGTAAAGAAAGGAAATCAGTAACACCTGTACTACCATAGTATTTATAGAGTTAATTACTCACACATAGCGATCTACTGGGACATGTAAGCTATAAAGGTAAATTAGTGCTTAAATGACTCATTGAGAGGATCCAGTGTGATCCTTTACTCAATCAGTCTACTTTTAATCAATGCTTCTATTTATAAAAATGTTAGACAAGTTGGAATGTAGCATTTTGGCTTAGCCCATTATAGAGGTGAATACTGCTTCCTGTCAGCGGTTCTCCTGTGTTTTTATTAACAAATTCTACTACATTTAATGAAAAATTAAGTATATTGACCAGGATTTTGTTATTTAAGTTCGACTATAAAAATATAACTCAAAATTGGAAATGTCAAAACATTTTTTTGTTTTAGAGAGCAGATAGATTTGGCCTGTGAAGTATTGAAAACTTTCTTTAAAGTACAAGATCCAGCTGCCATCCTCAGTCAGTATGGCATTTCAATGTTGAGAGCTCTGAACCATCCAAATGTTGAAGTCAAGGAACTAGTACTGCAAGAGGTGAGTGTTCATGTTGATAATACAGAACATATCAACCATTCCTGGGAGTACAGTTGGCCATATTCATTTTCTTTTATATTAATCGTCTTTTAATAGCAGTCTTTAGTCACTGAATCTTCATAAACATAAATACTCTATCATTAACTCAATTTTTCATTTCTAAATTTTTATCAATATTAATAACAAAACTAGAGCCATAAACAAAGTAAATAACAACAAAATAATAAATTTTTTATCATTAGTAAATGAATTAAACATTTTCCAATATTAATTTTTATTCCAAATACTTTGTGCAATAAAAAAAGTATATTTGAAAATGTGGTATTCATTTACTAGTGATGATAAATTAAACTTCTTTTCAATGCTCCAAGATTCTTCAAAATAATAAATATTAAAAAATAAAAATATAAGAATACAAATTTTATAAGTTTATATGAAATAATTTGTTTTATTTATGGATTACCTTTAATGTTATTTATGTGACTATATTCATTGTACATTATGTATATTATTTGTTTGTGAATAAAGAATTTCTGAATTTAAATCTAATTCTGCTGCATACCAGGAAAACCTTGACGTTCAGTTTTACCACAAGCATATGCTGATTATTTTTGTATATTAAACATTTAACTTTTTTCAAGACCATTTGGAACTGTACAAAACAAAATATGCTGCAAAATGACGAGGAGCGAAAAGTAACTATAAGAAACATGTTATATTCTTATTAAAATATTAATTAAAATAACTCTTAGTTTGAATTGTGTTGAGTGACTAAAAATGTTAGTAACTGATGACAGTAACATTCTTACTGTTCTTATTTCTTAGTTTACCAACTTTATATCTAAAGTTAAACTATTTAGTGCCGAATGTCATTAGTAAAGGTTCTTATATGCATTTACCAACTGTATTTATAAAGTAAAACTTGTTAGGGCCTAATATGGTGTATTAAAATAGTAAAGGTTTTGAATTATTCTTTAAGAACAAACAATAAATGTATCCACAAGCTCAACAAAAAGAATGGTTTTATAAGCACACTACAATGTTTTAGACTTCTAATCACAGTAGAGCAGCCGGGTTTTCTACACATAAACTTAGCTATGGTGGGAAGGGTTTATTAAATATGAATGTTATGTGTAGCTCTAATTCATCGTACTATTAGTACTATAAGTACATTATGTGTAGAAAAGTTGGTTGCTCCACTGTATTTTAGAGATTGTGTCTAAAACATTGTAGTGCACACAATTCATTGTGCACATGATGATACAATGAGAGTACCTCTTCACCTTACACTATATTTTGTAGACTAGGTGTCTCTGATGCTAGAACGAAGTATAGAGTTAATTTTAAGCTTCTTTGTTGCCGACTTTTATTGGATCTCTTCAGACGAAAAGAATCCAGATTCCAGAAGTCAAGTCTGACAAGCATCAACTCAACATTCATGTAAAATCACTAGGTTTTACACTGGCCTCAAGTTGTTGTGGAATACACACACTGGTGGTGCATTAGTTTTCTCCAGACATCACTATTGCTTTGTAGTAAACTGCTACAGTCTGTAAATATTCTACATATACTAGTTTCATTATCAATTAGATTTATTGACACAATACTACTAGTCAAGGATGAAGTTTTTAAGTATTCAAATATTTGTTAAGCTTCAGCCAATCATGTTAATCCTGTGCCAACTACAGGCATAACATTGCTATACTAACAATTTTAGTTTAACATCTGTTGACTGAAATATATAAGTTTTGATTGTATTAATAGTGTTTTGGTCTTGTGTGAACCGAATACTTGTCTGTTGTACAGTTAAATCGTGCGGCGAGTGAACCCATGCTTACTCCCAGACTCTGTGAGGAGCGAGATCTGTTGTTGTGCGTGGTGACATGTGTGGGTCATGAGGACAATTCGGTTGCACGACCCAGTGTCCAGTTTCTAGTCAAGCTCGGTAGCACCTTAGAAGGCACCAAGAGCCTCTTCTCCACTTCCATGTTGGAGACTCTCAACCGTGTTGCCCAGTTAAACGACATCAATCGTTTCCGTGTGTACGAGGTAATGCATTTACTTAATTAGTGCACTGGTGATACGTACTCTGGGAGCTAGGCTACTTACTGGTGACATTTTCATTCCATGGGGTCTTATCTTATTTCCTTTCCAAATAAATTTCATACCTTTTTACTTTACAAGCCCCCTTTAACTGACTTCTTGTATTTCTGACACTAGAAATTCAAGTTGTCTTTTCATTTTATTTTCTTTCCATTCATAAAATTAAAATTAAAAAATAATTTTATTGCCAAACAATTACAAATTATTGACAAAGGTACCTTTCATTGACATCTGAGTCAGTTGAAAGTAGAACATTATCTCTACTGCTTACAAAACACAGACAATAAATAACATCAAGGAATTCAAAATAAAATTTGTTCTATAAGATAAGCTCGTCCAGTTAATAAAAAGGGTTATCTAATAGCTATAAGTAGTATTTATTTAATAAGACATTCTTGTACTTCAGCACCAAGGGTCACAAGTGATTGTATTCCCTCAGTGCATCAACAACTGAATCTCACTTAATCTTGAAATGTTTCATTAATTTTAGCATAATACTTAACATACTAATTTATCTTCTCTAATGTTTCTTATTAATTTATTTTAGTATAATTCGTTCTCCCCAGCGACTACAGAATAACAGAGACAGGACATTGCGTGCACTCACACATTATGAGATTTGAAGTCCACCATCTTGGATCGGTATAAGAAGCCCGAACAGCTCTAAAGTTACACGGAAATCTCAATGCATGTATTTCAATTACACTGTTGTTAAAATACTTAACACTTATTGATTGCTTTGATTTTTCATCCAATGAAAAATGATTAGTTTAGGATGATAACAGTGTAATATTTATTAATTATAAATAATTTTAAAGTGTAAAAACAATTAAACAAAGTGAATCTTTCCTATTCAATTTAGGATTGTGACTTTAAAGAATTGTTCTGTGAGGTTTCTTTTTAATTTTTAGGGTACATATGACGTATAAGTGAGAGAATTTGAACTAAGGAGTTGAATTTTAGAGATCATTTGATTTTTTATTATTTTATTATATATTTATCATTTCATTTTTTGATTAGCTCAGTTACTTAGAATTTTACAGTAGGTTGAAGATATAGGCACCACTGTATACAGTTCTGTAAGCACTAAATCCCGCTGCTTCCAAGCATTATTGCCTCCTGATGCCAGTTTGCGGCAGTTCTGAAAAGGTTTAAATTGCTTTCTTAAGTTTTTTTTAGTATATTTTTGTAATATTAAACTACAGTAAAGAGTTTGACCTCCATAAGAAATGAATACCAGCAAGGTAAAATAATGTGAATTGTATTGTCAACGATAAATATTTATTTGAAATTATACACAAAATCTAGTCCTAAACCATAGAGATATAGCACACAAAACAATTTGTAATCCCCATTCAATGAATACTTGATAAAATAAAATAAGGTGAAATTGTTGTTGAAATATATGTTGGTTTAAAAAAAATGTTAAAGAAAAAAATACAATAGGCTACATAATTTCATCGTATTAAATCTTTAAAACCTTACTGTCCCTAAAAAAATGACCACTTCTGTTAAGTGATGTCTTAATTTTTTATACAAACCTTCGTTGACAAAATTTGTGTTGTGGTGTAACCTTATAGTAAGATACTTTCTGGAAATAGTCTTATCAGCAGAATCAAATGATTTTGTTCCGGGATCGAAAAAATGATTATCAGAGAACAAATTAATGCCAACACATTTTCTGACCACACTCAGCATTAGTTTGTTATAAATGTTTTTTTAAATATTGAACCAGTTGCATCAAAATACTTTACAGCAGATTCACAAAGCAAGCAGAGTTTAGTTACACCTTGATATGGTTGAATCAGTTCACTTGTTTTTACAATTAATCAAACTATGTTTCTTATATGGATTAGGCCTACTTGTCATAAGATTGACAGATCGCTCACAGATAATTTTAGACATAAGTGATCTAACTACATAACCTGCTATGTACTTGATTAGATCACAGGAAATATTAGATGTTGAGCCTAAAATAAAAGAACATCTACTTCTTTGTCATCTTCATTAGCTACCAAAATTCCTAGCTCTTCTTGCTTAATGTTCTACATCCTGGTGTAGAAGAGTCTATCTTCTATTTCATTCTGCCTTATTTTATTCCAAAATGTACCGATTGTATTAAATAATAATTCTGGGGTAACTGGATTACCGGTGGAAGGAGTAGGCCCAGAAGAATGATAAGGACTGGACAGTACAAAAGAGGCTGCTATCAGCGAGCCGCGCATCGCAGATGGCAGTGTTTGATAACGAAATTGAGAGGTGGGGTGAGGTAGACCTCCCGTCTCAGTTGATCGAAAGTAATAGTAACGAGTAGTGTTTGAAAGTGCTTAGAGTTATCTTTTTGCTAATCGTCATCGAAACTGCGGGTATGTGAACTTTTTAACTGGAGTCCAGTCAATATTCATTCTTAGTTATTTTGAATAATTTTGGGGAAAGAAATATTGTAAAAATTAAATTTAATGAAAATGTAGGAACTTGTCCTTTTGATCTGTGCAATATAAAACTTGTAGATGGAGCTTATATTGGTCACTGTTAAATTACATGAAAAACATAAAACCAATATTTAATACTTTTTATTGTTTTGTGAGGCCTTTCGATATCAAGGATATCTTTTGTGATGTGTCTGAAGAAGATATCCTTGATATCGAAAGGCCTCACAAAACAATAAAAAGTATTAAATATTGGTTTTATGTTTTTCATGTAATTTAATATAAAACTTTTTGGTGCAGTGAGCACATGTATATAACATTTTATATAAAAATACCAAAAGAGTTTTGTGGTTGTTCCAGATGCTTTCAGCAATATTTATATAAAAAATTCTAACACTGAAAAGAAGTAATATTTAAAGTAAAGTAAAGAAAATTAGTAACAAATAAAATTGAATTTTGAAGATAAATTAAAGTGAAGAATTGCCAGATCAGATAGAGTGTGAAAGTTTTGAATTTTGAAAATTGAATAAAAGACAAGCTGTAAGAACTTTATACATTTTTGGAGTGACGAATATATTACAAGTTTGAATTTAAAAGTTATCAAGAAGTTTTTATTTTAATTTTAAATCCAGTAAATATTTTTAAGAAGAAATTTTATTTTAGTTTGGACTTTATTTATTTCAGAAGATTTTCGTTTTTTCTTTTTTTGAACCTTCACAAAAATTTTAATTTCAAAGCTAACCCCTCATGTGCCAGTAAAACGGTACAAAATGATTACCCCACAACACTGGGTGTAAGGCACCGGTCACGGCACAAGGAGCTGGTGCATTTGCCCTGTCTATGTTATTCTGTGGTCGCTGATTCCCCCCTGACTAGACTCTACTACTAGTATATTACTATATTATATACTAAGTGAATGCTTCAGTAAATAAACTATTGGTTGCCACAGATAGTGTCTGTACAATTATTTATAATTAAATCCCTGTTATTCATATTAAAACTGTTTGTGGGTCCATTTTCTATTGCACTGTTGCTTATGAAAGTATCATTGTCCTCATTAAAATCTTGATAACCCTTCTTTTTTGCTCCCTTCACTCTTTCAGGTGTATGAGCAACTACCACCTGATGCCCTGTATTCTTAGGATATTTGGAATATTTCTTATGTGCTCAGTTTTTTTTAATTTCTTTCCTATCTTCCCTTATTGGCTCTATCTCTTATTTCATAAAAAATTATAAAAAAGAAAAAAATTATTAATCATAATAGTGGTATTGGAACACATGAATGTTTTATCATCTAACTGCTGGACTTTATTATTGATTACATAAAATAATAGTATATAAGGGATTTTCATCAAAACAATACAACATAATTCAAAGTTCCCTTCAAATTTAAACTATGTATACATCAAAGATTAAAATTGACATCTCATTAACTTTTTTCAGTAAAATGAAAAGTTCCAGATAGTCAATAGTTAATCATCTTTATTTACATATCATCAAGATCTGTATTGGCGTCAGCAAAATAAATAAACAAATTAATAACATACATCACTAAATAGCTACAGTTTCTTGCTTTACAATATCTTGACCAGGTCCAGGGATTCTTTAATGGAGTAGACAGGTCTCTCCATAAGCTATTTTTTTAGTTGAGTCTTCAGTTCTGTCCCCTCTAGGTCTTTCAGTGTTGGTGGCAGCATGTTGAACAGTTTACGTCCCATGTAGGAGTTTTTTGGGTTAAGGTCTGCAAGCGTCCTAATCACTATTTGTGTTGTTCCAGATGCTTAAGCATTCTTGAAAGGGCTATTTTTTGAAAAAGTGGAGATAAGTGCGATCGGTTGAAAATTTACCGGTTTTGTTGTGGCTCCATTTTTGTGTTTAGGTAGATTTTTGAAAGTTTCAGTGCAGAAGGAAATTGGCCAAGGCTAAAGGATTTGTTAATTATGCTTACAAATGGCCCTGCTAATTGTTTTGCACAGTGTTTGGCAGCCTTTGATGGGATTTCATCTACTCCACAGGATAATTTTGACTTTAGGGACTGTATGGTTTCTAGAACTTCCTCTTCGTTTGTTGGTGTGAATTCCATATGAGGGTGGTTAAAATTTTGTATTCTGTGCTCAGAGAGAAAGGTTAGGTTTTGGAGCTGTTTACGGTTTTCTTCTAGCATTGTTTCTGCAATTTTAGAAAAGAATTGATTCAGGTGCGTTGCAATTTTTAAAGGGTCTTCTTTGATTTTATTGTGTGTTTCTATGCGCATTATGCAATTATACATGATGACAGTACAGTGATGACATCCTGACTATACTCAACACACTTGAATTGTTCCAGATCATAGTAGAGATCAGTACAGTGTTTCAACCGGGTCTGGAGGCCAGCAGAACGAGTGGTCTGTTGGATGCAGTGCTGGAAGAACTGAAAAGCGATGACATCTTGACTGTACTCAACACACTTGAATTGTTCCAGATCATAGTAGAGATCAGTACAGTGTTTCAATCGGGTCTGGAGGCCAGCAGAACGAGTGGTCTGTTGGATGCAGTGCTGGAAGAACTGAAAAGCGATGACATCCTGACTGTACTCAACACACTTGAATTGTTCCAGATCATAGTAGAGATCAGTACAGTGTGTCAACCGGGTCTGGAGGCCAGCAGAACGAGTGGTCTGTTGGATGCAGTGCTGGAAGAACTGAAAAGCGATGACATCCTGACTGTACTCAACACACTTGAATTGTTCCAGATCATAGTAGAGATCAGTACAGTGTGTCAACCGGGTCTGGAGGCCAGCAGAACGAGTGGTCTGTTGGATGCAGTGCTGGAAGAACTGAAAAGCGATGACATCCTGACTGTACTCAACACACTTGAATTGTTCCAGATCGTAGTAGAGATCAGTACAGTGTTTCAACCGGGTCTGGAGGCCAGCAGAACGAGTGGTCTGTTGGATGCAGTGCTGGAAGAACTGAAAAGCGATGACATCCTGGCTGTACTCAACACACTTGAATTGATCACAAAACTTGCCTTGACACACCATGGCTTCCAGTATTTGGAGTCCCACGGAGTTGTCAGACACTTGGCAGAAAAACTGTGTGGCAAGGAAGGAGAAGCTTTCTTATCATATTTTTTGCTTGGTAAGATCTTATTTTGTAACATAGTAGTTAATATTTAGCTGGTCAGAAAAACTGTGTGGCAAGGAAGGAGAAGCTTTCTTATCATATTTTTTGCTTGGTACGATCTTATTTTGTAACATATTAGTTAATATTTAGCTGGTCATTTCATACATTATGGGACAGGCATTCCTATATACTGAATGCAATAGTTTCTATACACTAACCACTACTGTGGAACATGCATGTGTTTTCTTCTGTTTGTATATCGCTAATTTTCTCTTTGTGTTAAAAAATTTAAAGTTCTAGTAAAATATACAGGGTGTCCAGCAACCATTCGAACAAACTTTGCCACATTGTTCAGCAGGCCAAAACTAACAAATAATGCAATATAACAGGTGCCCTATTTCGCTTCGTTTAGCGTCTGTCTGTATGTGTTTTTTGGGAAAAGAATTACTACTCAAAAACCACTTAAGATACAGAATTCAAACTTAATGTTAACCTAGTGTTGGTCCTTTTCAGTGAAAAAAATAAAACAAATATCTCATTGCATTTCAAAATGGCGGCCGTTCCAAATTTTCAAATTGTATTAGCTTTGAAACGGCTACTTTGACAACAAATTCACCAGAATAACTTTTTTTAGCGTATTTTATTACCAATTCAACAATTTTTGTTTCAAAAAGATTGAATAACAAATAACTGAGTTACAGCACCAAACTAAAAACAGGTTAAATCCATGCATTGCAAGTACATACAACAATGTAGTGGATTTTTACGAATAAACTTTTTAAGGTTCTTTATTAAAATAGTGAACAATATTATAACCTGAAATTTAATATTTATTTTTTAAATTTGTTTTAAGGTAAATTTAAAAAATGTTCTTAACCAATAAGGATTTTCTTCTACGAATAATAAAACCTCTTCTTCAAAATCAACAGTCCGTACGGATTTTACTCGTTCTACAACATTATTTTTCAAATGTCCATTTTCCCTAAGACGAATATGAACGGCACTGAAGACGCTATGAACTGGGTGCAGCCTATCTGGAAAGCGCTCTCTGTACAATCTGCTAGCTAATCTGGCATTGCCTCCAGCAAGTCCGTACACAAAGTGAATATCAGCATACTCTTCAAAAGTAAAACGGCATATCGTACAAGAAACAAAGTAATAAAAGAAATTTAAATTAACAGGAAAAACTAACAGGAATTACAAAGAAGAACAGAACATTCAAACAGTGACAATCACGTTCAAAACATAGACTTGCTCAACAATGTCTTGATAGTTTGTTTATTAGTTTTTCTTCATTTAAAACACCTGATTTGGTTGCTGATTGTTGGTCAGCTGTTTTCATGTAATATTATGCTATTATTTTTTTAAGAGCATTGTGAATAGTTTGTTTCTTTTTTATTTGTGTGTGTGTAACACATTGATTACTGTAAATGGAACAAAAATGATAGTAATATTTTTTAGGTTATAATAATTGTTCAGTATTTTAATAAAGAACCTTAAAAAGTTTATTCGTAAAAATCCACTACATTTTTGTATGTACTTGCAATGCATGGATTTAACCTGTTTTTAGTTTGGTGCTGTAACTCAGTTATTTGTTAAAAAATTTGGAACGGCCGCCATTTTGAAATGCAATGAGATATTTGTTTTATTTTTTTCACTGAAAAGGACCAACACTAGGTTAACATTAAGTTTGAATTCTGTATCTTAAGTGGTTTTTGAGTAGTAATTCTTTTCCCAAAAAACACATACAGACAGACGCTAAACGAAGCGAAATAGGGCACCTGTTATATTGCATTATTTGTTAGTTTTGGCCTGCTGAACAATGTGGCAAAGTTTGTTCGAATGGTTGCTGGACACCCTGTTTATTTCTTGGCCCTGTGGCGTTACATTATATTGATACACCAATTTTCATTATCAGAAGTATTTACACTTCTACTGTAAATCAACTTAAATTCCTTATAAGTATATAATATATATTTTACTAGCAATATTCTTTGCCATTAAAGAGAGTATCAGAAGATATGAACCTATAAGAACAAATTTATTATGCTCTTTCAACTGTATTTAAATAGCTCTCATATGTAACCCCAGGGTACTACAGTCAAACCCCAATATAACGAACCTCAATATAACAAATTCCTTGATATAACGAATTTTTCTAAATCCCCTAGAAGTCTCCATAAGAATCAATGCAAATTTCACCTCTACATAACAAATTAAGCATACTCACAACCTCGATATAATGAATTTTTAGTAATCCTGGAAAAAATAAATTACCCTCGGTGTAGTGAAATTTTTGTTGTTAGAAACTCTTGTAGTGAAATTCACCTCTATATAACAAATCTTCCACGACTGCACCTTGTTATAACGAACGTAAATAAACGTCATAACGGCAACAAAGGACAACAAACAAACAATCGTGTCTCGACATGAAAGCTTAGTTATAGCCACGAGTTTATTCAGTTGGAAAGTTTGGAGTGTGCGGTGTTTCAGAATTAAGTTACAGTAGTTTAGTGACGATGGACGCCAATAGCAAAAAGGAATCGCGCACTATAAGCGTAGAGTGTAAACGAAAAATTATCAAATGCGTTGAAGACAATTTGACAAAAAAAATTGGACATTGTGAAAGAATTTGGTATTCCGCCCAACACTTTAGCTACAATTTTAAAAAAGAAAGAGAAGTTCGATGACGGAAGTGTACTGTGTTCTAAAATCAGAAAGATAAAGTCGTGTGAGCTGAAGGACGTAGAGGAGTGTGTGCTTAAATGGTTGAAGCAGTGCCGAGACAATATTGCAATAAGTGGACCTATACTTATTGAAGCCCAAGAGTTTCCTTTTTGAACTGGGACACGAGAACTTCTGAGCTAGCAGTGGATGGTTGTTAAAAAACTAAATGAACTTATTTTTTGAAAAATGTGCGGTGAAAGTGCAAAAGTCGATGATGGTGTTTGTACTGATTGGAAAGATAAACTTCCCGAGCTAACCGAGGGATATGAACCAGAAAACATGTATAACGCAGATGAAACTGGATTGTTTTTAAAATGTTTACCTGACAAAACATTGTCATTTAAGGGTGATAAATGCCATGGTGGAAAAATAGTAAACATCGTTTAACAGTTATGCTGGGAGCAAACTGCACAGGGACTCATAAATTAAAGCCTTTAGTAATTGGAAAAGAAAAAAACCACGTTGTTTTAAAACCGTGAATAAACTTCCTACAGACTACATGGCAAATACAAAGGCTTGGATAAATTTTGATGCTTTCAGTGCATGGCTTCAAAGTGTTAACAAAGATATGAATAAGAAAATTCTTGTCTTCATTGATAACTGCACGGCTCATGGAGACATTCTTAGGCTGAGTAACATTAAGGTCAAGTATCTTCCTCCAAACACAACCTCCAAACTGCAACCGCTTGATTAGGGCGTTTTTTAAAGTAAATTATAGAAAAGAGGTTGTACAACAGTTCCTTAGAGACATGAAAAGCCATTTACCTTGATACTTTTAATGACGATGTGGTTTTGTGTGGGGAGTTGACGGGCGCTGACATAATTTCTTCTGTGACCTCTGTTCCAGACGAAAATGTGGCTGCCAAAGATGATGATGACGATGAACCAGATTGTGTAATGCCCAGCCCTAATTTAAAAGAGGCTCGTGAAGTCATTGTGTTCTAAAGTGTTTTTTTTCTTAAAAAGGTTGGTTTGAGTGAAAGTGTGGTAAAATCTATAACTGAATTGGATTGCTCATTGGATATTATCAACGTCACATCACGTAAGCAGACTACTATTACTGACTTTTTTCTCTAACAAACAGGGCAAAAATAGCATCAATAATGATACTATTGAAATAAAATGTAGATTAGGCCATTTAAACTTTAACAATTCGTAATTTTCAGTTTAGTAATACTGTACAGTACGAGTACCGCAGTGTATTTTTTACTATCTGTAGCGTAAGATTTTTAAGTTTTGTTCAGGTCAAGTTTGCATTTCAACTTTCTTTTAATGTGTTTTCAAAGTACATAGCTACTGTATTACAGTTTTTCTGTTTTACATACTGTATTCTTAGTTGAAACAAAAAAATTAAATAAAGTTTCATTGTTCGAAATGAAATGCATTTTTATTTCGTTTTACATATTATTTAAATACAGTACAGCATACGACAACAATGTGTGTGTGTGTGTGTTTCACAATGTTTTAACACCACTGAGCCGACGGTCTGTGAACCTCAATGTACCTTACCTCAATATAACAAAATACTCTATATAACGAATTTTCTGTCCGGTCCCTTGAGGTTCGTTATATTGAGATTTGACTGTATTGTATACTGACGTCGACTTTGTACCAATGCAAAGTACGATGTGCGTAAAACCTGACTACTAGATAAATGTTTCAAGAAATAAAAATACCTTAAATTTTATTTTTGTCCTGTCAAGTTTACTAATATGAATTCTCCAGATCATTTACTAACAATGTAGACTCCCATCCTCTCTACACGGTACATGGAATATCACATGTTTGTTCCTGACTAATGCAGTTCAAATGTTTATGCTTTTAAACTAAAAACTATATATTGTATTTAACTTGTTTTTATTGTCATCATCAGTAAAAAATGTTACCTAGTTTCCCTGGAGTTAAGCTTAAATGAATGATTCCATAACCGGAATAGTAGATGTTGGAGGCAATCTCACACTCTTGCATACTGCCTGTTGTATGTCAGAGTCAGAGGTAGTTCTTATATCGAGTAAAAAGGTTTTTAATAGAAAAAGAATTTTGTAACATCCAGAAATTCCTGTCAGCCCAGAATATTAATAACACAGCTTCATTTAGGCTGTATAAAATTATGTAAATGTTATGGTGTTTATTCATAAATAAACCTACTTGATGCTTGATTTGATAAATTTCAGTAATTTATCAGACAAAATTGGACTAAATTTAATTTCATTCATCTATAGGAAAATATTCTTGAAATTTATGTTAAGGTGAACCATTTTTAGAATAACTAACATTATACTTAAATTATTAACTATACACAATGAGTTAAAACATATTTGCTACAAATGTTTGTGGTGTTAATAAATATTCACAAATTTATTTTTTTCTTATCTAATTGATTTGATTCTTATCTTATATATTTTGAAATTTACCTGTTTTAAATTTTTAATATTTGATTCCTCCTCTTAACCCATTGAGTGTCTAGACACACATGTAGGGGTGACATTTGACATTAAACTGTTCACATATTTCACTGTATTTACTGTGGATATCGTTGGAATGGTCCTTACTTCGTTTTTAGAAGTAACAACTAACCAAATTATTTATTTTTCATGAGTTCACACTAAATTTATTTTTAAACCTTTTTTTAACTGTTTGTTTCACACTATGAATATAATTTAAGTAATATTGATGGATGTGTCGACAATATCAAATGGTGCTGCAAATTTTGTTGTGAACAGTGAACCATGTATATACACATCATACCATACAACAAACATGACTGACTTTTGTGTAGAATAAATAAAAAAATAATCTGGTGTGTAAATAAAATAAAATAGATAAAAATAAATATAATAAAAAAATTAAATAAATAAAAAACAGCCATAGATAAGAAGATAAGGATATTATGATTAAATCTAAAAAGAGCAAGGTAGGAAACAAGTGCTGCATATATTGATCAAGCGGAAAACAAAGCCAAGGCCATATGGAATACCATCAACAGTGAAAGACAAAGGAGGAAAAAGATTCAAGATTCAAGATATTTTATTGTCATTAAGCACAATACATATTTATGCAATAGACAAAGTCAACATATTATATAGCCTACTTTAATCTAATCTTTAGTCTAGGCACAGTTATAGGACAAAATACAGTATTGCCAGCTAGAACTAAATAACAATAATATAAATGTAAATAAAAACAATAAAATTACAATTAAATAATTTAAAAATCTATACATTATGTGCTAACAATCCTAATCTTAAATTAACAATGGATTTTAAAAACTTAATGAGCTAATATCACAGGCTAGGTAATCTTCAACAGTGTAAAAAGCTTTATTTTTCAGCCACTTTGCAATGGTAACTTTAAAATTATTAAGTGTAACAATTCCATGCCTTCTCTGGTAATTTATTAAATAATTTTATACTGAAAAATATCTGGCTGTTTTTGGTCTTTTCGAGTCTGACTGGGGGTAGATCGAGTAAATACTTTTTTTCTTGTGCAGTGTGTATGAACATCTTGTCTATTTATGAAAACTATTCAAATTTCTTTTACATCAAGTAATGAGCAGTAGATGTATAAAACTTGGCAAGGTCATAATTTGAAGTTCTTTAAAAAAAAGGTGAACAAGATTCTTGTTTAGAAACATTTTTTTAAAATCCTAATAGCTTTTTTTTGCCATAAAAATATTTTTTTGGCACTGGAACTGTTTCCCCAAAGAGTCACACCATACCTCAAGTGTGAGTGGAAAAATGCATAATAAGCAGTTATCAACATCTCCTGAGTAACAGTATTCCTTAGTTTACATAATAGGTATATAACTCTAGATAGTTTAGTACATAAATAATTAACATGATGTTGCACAGCTTAATTTACTATCTAGGATAACACCCAATAACTTAACAGAATCATTACTGTATTTAGTATTATTGTGTAGAGATAATGTTAAATATTCAGTTTTATTATGATTCACTGCCAACCCATTTGCTTTAAACCATTCTAGAGCTAATTTTAAATGAACATTCTTGATCAGATTTTAAGATTTGTGAGTCTTTATTACAGTTTTAAAAGAGTAGTATCATCCGCGTACAAAAACAGAATTACAAGGTAGGCTAGATGAAAAATCATTGATTGCAACAATAAACAGAAAAGGTCCCAAAACAGAGCCTTGCGGAACTCCCAATTTCACTGTTCTGAAATTGGACTTGTTCTCCCCCTGGACAACCATCTGTTTCCTGTCAGATAAATAAGATGACAATAATTGTAATGCTTTATGTTTTATGCCATAACTAAACAACTTTTTTAACAACAACTCATGATTAATACAGTCAAACGCTTTACTTAAATCTATCAATGTTGCAGATGATATAATCTTTTTCTCAAAATTATTTTAAAATGTTTTCCACAATTTTTCCTATTGCTTTCACAGTATTTGATTTTTTTATAAATCCATATTGTTCTTTACAGAGCAAAATTGTTTTGAGAAAAGAAATCATACAATTGGTCTTTTAAACAACACTCAAAAATCTTACTCAGTATGGGAACAAAGAAATGGGACGGTAACTAGCAGGATCTGCCTTGCTGCCCTTCTTATATACTGGTACTACTTTGGAAACATTTCAGTGCTTTAGGAAAAATCCCCTCAGATAACATCCAGTTGAATAGAAATGTCAATGGTTTTAACTATGTAGGGTATAATATCCTTGATGATTTTATTAGAAAAACCCAAAATAATCTTCACTTTTTGACCCACTCAACTTAGATACATATTTTATAATTTCAAATTCAGTTATTACATTTAATTGGAATGTTTTACTAGCATTATTAAATCTAGATAAATAATTACTCAAAAGCTCAATAGCAGTGTCAAAATTATTTTGCTTCAAATGTGTAGTACTAACTATATTTATAAAATAATCATTAAAGTCATCAGGTTTTATTAATTCTTCAACGCTTTCTTTCTTACAAAGCTTGACAACAATTCTACAATAGAATTAAATGACAACTACAAGACAAGACAAGACAAGAAAAGACAAGACAATTCTTTATTTTCACATTCATCAAAAAGGAAATGGTGTCAAATACATATTATCTTAAAAACTTTTCCCAGGTTTGTTGTCATTAGCTGCCTAGGTCTTCACATTCTCTGCGAGTCGGCTCTCCAATTCAAGAATTCTTTTACTGAGTAAAAGGGTCTCTCTTGGAACCAGGAGTGCAGGCTTTTCTTCAACTTCCTTCCTTCCATTTTCTTCAGCTCATCAGGGAGATTATTGAAGAATTTTGCTCCAGCATAGGTTGGTTTTTTTTTCAGAGAGAGTTAACTTGTGGATTGGCAAAGTAAAGTTATTGGCATGCCTAGTATTGTAAGAGTGAATGTCTTGGTGCTGTTGGACATTATGAGTTGTAGCTATCACAATACATTCTACAATATAAAGACTAACTACTGTTGATAACCTCCACTCTTTGAATACCCCTCTACAGCTCTCTCTACATCCCAAGCCGGCCATGATTCTTAGAGCCTTTTTTTGAAGAATGAGGATTCGTTGGAGATTTCTTTCAGTTGAACCACCCCAAACCGCTAAGCCATATCTCATATGGCTTTCAAACAGAGCATGATAGGCTGTTATTGTGGCTTTTGTCGTGCTTATAGCTTTCGTCCTTTTTATGGCATAGATTGCTGAGCTAAGTTTAAGGCATAAGTTATTAATATGATTTAGCCATGAGAGTTTGTCATCAACAATGATTCCAAGATAATTAGTTGAGCTGACAGATTGAAGATTTGGTAGTTCTGAAATGTCATCCTTCTTGTTCCCAAATGAAATTTGTTTCGTCTTTGATTAATTGAAAACCAGGTCATTGTTTCTACAGTAGTCCATAGCAATGTTAACAGCAATGTATGAATTTATTTCTAGATTTTCCACTGAGCTATTGGCAGTTAATAGCATAGAATCGTCAGCATACATGACTAAATTACTGTATGAATGTAAAACGTTAGGAAAATCATTAGTAAATAATATAAAAAGTACAGGCCCCAACACAGATCCTTGTGGTACACCACGGTCCATTGACAGGACCTCAGATCTAGAAATTGTATAATTCTTTTTATGGTCTGAGTCACTTCTACAACCTGGCGTCTTCCTTCAAGGTATGCTGAGAACCATGAAAGTGCTGTTCCTTGGATTCCTAGATGAAAAAGTTTTCTTATAATCAAGTCATGGCTTAGACAATCAAATGCCTTACTCAAGTCAAGTTGCACTCCCACTACATTATTTCCAGCCCCGATATTGTCCACAATGTGCTCAAACAGATCTACTATTGCAGTCATGGTGGATCGTCCCTTAATAAAACCATGCTGTTCCTCTGTCAAAAGGTTGTTCAGTTGAAGATGCTTGAAAAGTCTAGAGAGTACAATTTTCTCAATAATTTTGGATTCAGTTGGAATTAAAGATATTGGCCTAAAATTTTCTATGTGGTGTTTACTGGATTTTTTGTGAAGAGGGATAACTTTGGAAATTTTCATACTTGAGGGGAAAGTACCATGCAGAAGAGACAGTTGTGTGATATGAAAAATCGGTACCGCTACTTCATTTTTACAAAATTTTAGAATTTTTGAGGATATTTCATTTAAGCCAAAAGAGGATTTTGTTTTTAGTGAGTCTATTACTTTACTTATTTCTTCAATTGATGTGGGTTCCATAGAGGTCAGTGGCATTCCAACAGGTGGGTTCTGAACAAATTGCATTGTTGGGTTAATGCACAGGTTCTGTTTGAGAGTTTCATCAGCAATAGTTGAGAAATAGTTGTTAAAATGGTTGGCTATATCTATAGGGTCGTCAATTTTGTCTCCATTTTTAACTATGAAGTCAAATCCAGAAATTGTGTCCTTGTGCTGATGATTTCTCTCGCTGTTTATGATCTCCCAAACAGCCTTATTTTTGTTAGCAGCGTTGTCAATATGAGCAGCACTAGCCTCTTGTCTTAAGGTCCTTAGTTTTAAGTCGTAAGCCTTCTTTAGCTGCGTAGAAGTTTGCCAGAAAGACAATATCTATCATTTGCTTTAAGAAAATCTTTCTTTAAGCGGAGAGCTTCTTCGTCATAGCATGGTCGAGCTTTTGGTTTTGCCACAACTCTGAATTTCTTGATTGGACAAGTGAGATCTAAAAAGTATGTTATTGTCTTCAAATATTGTCTGTAGGCCTCTTCCACACTATCTTGTTGAAGTACATTAGTCCAAGATTCCTCAGCCAAATATCGTTTGAGATTTGTTAAGTTCTCTGGACTTACATATCGATGAGAGGAGGTAGTAGTTTTTTTTGATTCAACAGACAGAGGCAGATAACAAAGTTGTCCGAAATGGTCACTTATACCAGTATGGAGAATTTTAACTTGAGATTCATCAATTTCAGCATTTGTGCAGATAGCATCTATGGAGGACTGATGACCTTGAAATACTCTGGTCGCCGAAAGTTGGAGTCGTGTCATGTTATGGGACAAAAGAAATTCATCAAACATAATAGTTTCCTTAGTAGGTCTTAAAATGTCAATATTTATATCCCCAATCAAAATAATTCTGCTGTGAGTCGGAATGTTATCCAGAACTTTATGAAGGACCTCGATAGCTTCTGCTGTGATGTCAATCAGATTATTAGGAGGCCGATATACACCTATCATATAAAGTTGTTCTTTTCCAGAAAGTTTGATAGAGGCAACTGTTACTTCACAGACTAGGGGTATACTGAGGTGTTCCATTTCCAAACTTGTAGTTTCATTCTCTATTTTGTTACTTTTGTAAATTGCTACCCCTCCTTTAATGTTATGCACTCTTCCAAATGCGGAGACCAGAGTATAACCATTTAATTGCGTATTTATGATGTTATTTGCATGTTGTCCGTGTTCTGTGACAACTACCAAATCTGGCTTGAGAGAGGATAATAAATGGTTTAATCTCTCCACCTTGTTACTGATGCGGTCGACATTTTGATGGAAAATCGACAATATGTTTTCTCCATCCAAACCAGGCCTTTGAGTGTTAATTGTTATTCTTTGGCCTTTTTCAGGTGGCTGTCCTCTAAAAAAGGACCTGTTGAGGAGGTTGCCATCTGTGTGCAAGGTTCATCTGAAGGGTTAGTTCAGAGTGCTCTGGCAGCAATTCTAATTTAATAGCACTACTTTTATAGCTCTCATTGATTTTTTTGTAGAATTCTATGTGCTTTACGAAGAATTCTTCTAGAGCTTCATTGTGACTGCGGACTTTTGCAGTTATTGGCGGTTTCTTTGCCAGCACTTTTATTTTTGGATTCACACCCCCTTGCGTGTCCTTATTAGCTGTAAATCTTACTACCTGTAAGGAAACACTGAAAACGTTGTTTCTTTTATTGTTAGTAGAAGGTTTTTTCAACTCGCTCAGTTTTTGACGGCAGGTTTGTCTGGCTCCTGGGGTTGATGTTGGATAGGCGTTAGTCATTGTACTTTCGTTCAGTTTTTGTCTGCAGGTTTGTCTGGCTCCTGGGGTTGATGTTGGATAGGCGTTAGTCATTGTACTTTCGTTCAGTTTTTGTCTGCAGGTTTGTCTGGCTCCTGGGGTTGATGTTGGATAGGCGTTAGTCATTGTACTTTCGTTCAGTTTTTGTCTGCAGGTTTGTCTGGCTCCTGGGGTTGAAGTCAGTGATTCATTTGTCCCGGGGTTAGTCAGGTTATAATTTAAATTTTGAGTGCAGATAGGTTTACTCTCCACAGGTAAATGATCCAAATTGCTGAGCTGTTTTGTTTGATTAGTAGACAACTGTTGAAGCTGTGAAGACAATGCTATCATCATATTTTCCATATTTTCTTGTTTTTTATTTATGTTTAGGATTTGGAGCAGCAGATATGGAGAGGTTGTTGCAGATGAGGGATCATTCTCGATGCCTTGGGTCTGAGAAGCGGTACTGATGGTTGATTTGGACATATTGATGTCGATTTGATTTTCAAATTTAACTTGCAGGGTTTTTATTATTTTATCTTTCTCATTCATCTTACAAATGTAATCATCAATTATTTGCCCCATTTTACACTCATGCTCATCAAAGGTATCTTGGTTTTTCCGTCGCAGTTGGGTTTCTCTATCAAGTGAAGCTTGCATATCGTCTAGACAGCGTTGTAGTGCTTCTAGTCTCTCTGTGTATCTTTCTTTTTCATTATTAAGTTCTTCAATCTGTTCTTCACAGCTAGCAAGTTCAGCTTTGAGTCTGATGTTTTGTTCTTTCAAGGTATTATTCTCGTTGAGTAGTACAGAGCCTATTTTTGCAGCCATTTCAAGCTTTCCCTCTTCACTGGCTGTGTTTTCAAAAAAGTTGTTCTCAATTAGGCTATGTTCAAGTTCTTTAATAGAAATGTTTGGAGAATCAGAACCATTGTTCATGTTTGTGTTACAGGGGAAGCTTATATTTGAATCAGCTGTCATTTGAGAAAGTAGGTTTGAAGAGTCTGTATTACATTTGTTGCATTTCCAGTCATTTATTTTATTGAAGGACATTTTTTTAAGAGTTTTTTCACTGATATTCTGACAGCCAGCATGGTACCACAATTCACATGTACCAGTGCACTTTAATCCTGAGTATTTTACTCCTATTGAGCATATACCACAGGGATATTTTGATGGCATTCTTAAGAGTATCAGTAATTACAATAGAATTAAATGACAATAGAAAGGAACTTACCAACTCTATAGATGTAGTAAGCGGTGGTAATTATTACTTTGTAAACATAACTGAGGAAACATTAAAACAGAACAGCTTAAACAACACACTACTATTTCCAACTCTCACAGCTTCTACAATATTTTAGGCCCAACAACAACTGACAAGATAGGCAGAACCATACAATCACTAAAGAATTCCACATCCTCAAGTATTGATAAAGTATCTGCTAAGGTGCTGAAAACATATGCAGATGAGCTATTAACACCCCTAGTTAAGATAGCCAACACGTCTATGGCTGAAGGCACTTTTCCATTCCAACTGAAAATAGCCAAGGTTTTTCTCAAACACAAACAAGGGGACCCAAAAAACATCTCTAACCACAGACCTATCTCATTGCTTTCATCTGTCCCAAAATTTATTAAATAAATTATTAAAATAAGACTTCAGGAACATCTTAGTCAAACCAATTATTGACAAACGGCCAACATGGGTTTACTTCTGGTAAATCAACAACTGCATTAATAAACCTTGTTGAGTACACTATTGAAAATATAGAAGCTGGCAACACTATCTTCAGCCTATATCTTGACCTAAGCAAAGTTTTTCACTGCCTGAGACATGATTTTATTCTAGTTAAACTTCAAAATTTAAAAATCCAACAGAGAGCACTGAAATGGTTTACAAGTTATTTAAAAGGACAAAGCCAAATGCTAGAAATAAAGCATACAACAAAAGGATTTACAAACACTGTCAGATGTAAAGTGCTACTGACTAACAGAGAAGTTAGGACCAATTCTGATTGTGCTGTTCATTAATGAGGAGTACTGCGAGATGGTAATGTATGTGGATGACACTGTGCTTCTTATACCTAGTTACAAGTACCTTTTATTACCTTCATTATGACTCAGTATGAAAAATGACTTAGTTCTCAATGAAATAAAAAGGCTACAGTATCGGAAATGCTCAATCTTACAGCAGCTGACAAAATCATACATCTGAGTGTCATACTTAATGAAAATCTATCCTGGAACAGTCGAATAAACAATCTCTGCCACACGCATTGTTTGAAAGCATGGGCTGGGTCCATTGAAGGCAATCTCAACCGTGTATAGGTAATGCAAGGGGAATTAGAGTAACAGCAGGCTTAAGCCCAAGACAGAGCTGTAGGTAGAGATAAGGTACTGTAGTACTGTAGGTAGAGATGAGGTACTGTAGTACTGTAGGTAGAGATGAGGTACTGTAGTACTGTAGGTAGAGATGAGGTACTGTAGTACTGTAGGTAGAGATGAGGTACTGTAGTACTGTAGGTAGAGATGAGGTACTGTAGTACTGTAGGTAGAGATGAGGTACTGTAGTACTGTAGGTAGAGATAAGGTACTGTAGTACTGTAGGTAGAGATAAGGTACTGTAGTACTGTAGGTAGAGATAAGGTACTGTAGTACTGTAGGTAGAGATAAGGTACTGTAGGTAGAGATAAGGTACTGTAGTACTGTGTGACCAAAAATCTTCTTAAATAAAGTGATGTTAATGAATATAATACTAGACATGCAGGAAACTATGTGCTGACAGGTCACAAAACCGATGAGGATGTTGTGGACATGGCTGCTAGACAGGGGCTATTTACCTAAACGAATTCTTTTCCTGAAGAGACCATACAGAAGAATGAAGATCTTATTTCTATTTCATTATGTATAATGTATCTCAAATTTGGCGCTGTAACGTTTCTTGATGAAATTGTAATAAAGAATCTTGGCTACTGTCTTAAAGTTTTTTTGAACAAGTTATTAAAAATTTGTGTATATGTAATTAATTATTTTTCGGTGTGTAGAAGCCTTATCGACATTAAAAAATACTACATATATACTGTAAAATGGTTTACTTCAAAACATGTATTTTTATTTTTATTTTTTTTTTTTATAAACACTTTTATCTACATACAATGTCTTTAAATAAAATTGTTTTTATAGTTTCAATTTTATACTACAATATAGATGTTTTGTTTTAAACAACGCTTCAAATTTTATTGCTCTACAGAATTTTATTGCTCTACAGAAATCCAGTACCTTTTGTTTATAAATAATTTGCTTTATAGGTATAAACACAGAAATAAACAGGCAAAATGTTAATCTAAATCCCCTAATTTTAGCTCTGCTAGTTTGTGGTTAATCTTTAAACTTGGGTATCTATTATTTTTGATCAGAGAGTTTCTTTATCATCTTATAAAGGTTTGTAAAAGTGTAAAATATAAAAAATTTCAAATTACATAACTACGAGAAAGTACTAAGTACAAATTACAATATGTATACTATAACGACTTGGATTGTAGATATAAATATTCCAGAATATTAATATTTAAATTATCAATGAGACATCCAAGACGATATAAAATATGTTTTGATTAGTAAGCTCCGAGTGAATATTCAGTACAATTTATTACTAAATTGTTAACTATTAAGTATTATCTGGTTTGTCTAAAATAAAAATCACAGTTCTAAATAAAAATAATGGATTTATTTTACACTGGCAAATTAATAAGTTCAAAGTTTCAGACTTTTCATCACTTTATTTTCCACAAAGATTGACAAACCGTTTAGTAATTGTAATAGTCAAACTAAAAATCAGAGCTCTCTACTGAAATAAAATAATAAAGTTTTCAAATAAAAATTAGATACCACTTGGAAATAACTAAAATAAAAATGGTCACTTATAGGTTCACTCAAAATTCAAAAATAAAAATTTAGACTTCTCTTTCCACTAGTTGAACCTTAACTTTCAAGTCTCTGCAATTCAGATTACAACTCTCTCAAACAATGATTAAAGTTCAATAAATTACCAATTAACAATTCACAATAAAACAATTCCAATTAAATATTAATAAATTACTACATTTCCAAATTTAAATTAAAGTTATTGACAAAGTTCAATTTCACTTCACTTTTCTTGCAAGGTTGAACCAAATGTAACTTGTATGATTCTATTATGCTCTATTATTCATCGAGAATTATGCAGATTGCTCTGTAGTTTCTATGAATTTAATTTTTTCCTCAAAATCCCTCGCAGAAAAAAAATTTAGAAACACCATGCACTGTAATCAACAAAAATTACCAAACAAGGGTGAAAATTATGAGCTGGCGCATATATACTTCCCCTTCCAACCAATTCTGATGGACATCCACGTTGTTCTCTCATTGGCCCAGCTGTATCCAACTAGGAGAACAATAGCTGTAACAAGACAAGTTCTGATCAATTCAAGGCAGTGAACCGCCTTCCTAACAATTTAAAACTACCAGTACTAACTTGCCAAAGGATTACATATTCGTTTTTATCCTTACTTCTCACAATCTAATTTAAAATTAAATCCCAATATTTTGTTCCCAAAATTTTCATTTAATTTAAGTTTTAATAAAAAAAAATAAACCAATGTAGCTTTAAAAACGCTACAATACTATATTAAAAGTGTAACTACTATTACAAGTCCAATGTGGAAAACAATAGTCATAAAATTTGACCAAACAAAAAAGTCAGAAGCATGTTGGTATTTTGTTGTTTGTAACGTGATAAATGATTTGTATGCCTAATTCTTGCATCACTATAATGCTACTATAATAAACTTATTAAATAATAACTAGGGTACGTATTAAATTTTTCTAATAAATAGTAGTTGTAATCTAAACTGTAGTTGTGTTGGTATAAACTGATGAATACATGTTGAATGAATAGTAATTATTACATTTATCAATACATTGAGTTAAAAATCCTAATACTGGTTTTGTAGCTAGTAAGTTACGTAGAGGCAATTATCATAGATTTTCTCTGCCTTTTTCAGCAAATATTTCAATTATAGATCAAAACTGTGCTTATAGCCAGTTAAATTCCAAGATCAGTCCTAACGAGGGTAGGCTGGCTCAGGGATCAATAGATCTTCCGAATCCATTACTTTAACTTTAATATATTGACTTAACCCCGATAGACTTCCTCTGTTTCACAATATTAAAACTTTATATGTCAACAAATAATAAAATCTCTTATCTAGTCCTTCATAAAAAGGGAAATTTTGATTCTTTGTTCTGTTACTATATATTTTCGTTCTATACTAATGATGAGTACTCTTTAAAACTGCCTGGATCATCGGGCCCTAGGGATTTTACTCCCCTGCTCTGCTGGGCCTGGGTGTTTAGACCTGTTAGTTCTGGCCTGAGTCTGTATAGTTCTGTCAAAACTGTCTCTTTTACACAGTGAATTGTATATTTTTCAAATCCTTAACGTTTATGTTACAATTGTATTTTAAAGTTATGGTTGCTTTAGGGTGATGCTTTATTACTGATTTGGTAAGTTGGATATATAGTAAACTTTGTTTAAATATTGTAAGTATAATGGATAACGAGAAAGAAGAGCAAGAAAAACAACCACACTAGACAGTTGCTAAGTGAGGAATTATCAGTGCATTATGACTTGGAGCTTGAAGAGCCACATCGCTCTGTAGAACGTGATTCTGGGAGAATCAGGGAATACATTTAACTGCCAATTTTTAACCCCACCTTCCCCTGCAGGTATAAGGAATATCTGTTCTTTCTGTATGTCTGCCAAGAGAAGAATGACAAACTCGATATGTGGACCTTGTCGCAGTGCAATGCATGGTGAACATAAACCCATGTGTTGTTTACATGATTATTTAAAATATGATGTCTTTAAATAAAGCAAACTCAAAATTACAATATACATCTTAAATTTTCACTTCACCGCTATTCAAATTCAGTTACTCACAATTTTTAGTTTTCTATTTATACATTTTATCCGATCCACAACATGTTTTATCAGTAAAATAAGAATTAAGATGGCAAACAATTAATAACAAAGTGTTAGTTAATTCTTATTTAAAGTTAAATATTACAATGAAAAGCTGTAAGTTAAATTTAAAATTCATGTTTCTTACCTACCATTAATCAGACTGTAAGTATAAGACTTGTATAAGGGTGTATTTCATAAAATATCTGTATTTAAGTCCTGAGTAATTTTTTGTAGTAAAATTTTACATAAGGAAATTATTTTTTGTGTTATTTTATCTCAATAATCCAATTTCACCGTACTAATCTTTATTTTACACCTCTAAGTTAATAATTGAATGCATCAACGGCATTTTGATAGCGGCTAAATAGTAACTGCTAATTGTACTACCACGCTCAGTATTTGTTGCTGCTAGTTCTACAATAAACAGACGTAAAGTTATAAATTATGTATTTGCAATGGATTGGTAAAAGCCAATACTGTAGGAAAATCAGAGCCTTTTAAAAAGGAAGTAACAAGCTGTCCGTAGTTATTGGTAGAGGTTGATTTCAGAATTTCTGTGACCTAACAGCCCTATCACAAGTGTTCTATGATTTGGCTGACAGTCACTGCCTCATGCGATGGGATGTTGTTAATAGTCTCCATCACATGCAATGTAGTGTTTCTGATAGTCTCTATCTCGTGCAATGAAATGTTGCTGACAATCTCTTTCTCGTGTAATGCAAGGTTATTGACAGTCTCTATCTCGTGCAATGAAATGTTGCTGACAGTCTCTTTCTCGTGTGATGCAAGGTTATTGACAGTCTCTTTCTCGTCCGATGGAATGTTATTGCAACACTTGAGAGTCTAATCAACATTTTATCTCGTGCAATGAAATGTTGCTGACAGTCTCTTTCTCGTGTGATGCAAGGTTATTGACAGTCTCTTTCTCGTGCGATGGAATGTTATTGCAACACTGGAGAGTCTAATCAACATTTTATCTCGTGCAATGAAATGTTGCTGACAGTCTCTTTCTCTTCTGATGCAATGTTATTGACAGTCTCTTTCTCGTGCGATGGAATGTTATTGCAACACTGGAGAGTCTAATCAACATTTTATCTCATGCAATGAAATGTTGCTGACAGTCTCTTTCTCGTGCGATGGAATGTTAGTGCAACACTGGAGAGTCTAATCAACATTTTATCTCGTGCAATGCGATGTTGCTGACAGTTTCTATCTTGTATCATGAAATGGTCCAGACAGTCTCTGCCTTATTTGATATTATTTTGCTGCTAGTCTTTCTTGTGCAATACAATGGTTGCTGACAGTTTCTATCTTGTACCATGAAATGTTCCAGGCAGTCTCTGCCTTGTATGATATTATTTTGCTGCTGGTCTTTCTTGTGCAATACAATGTTGCTGACAGTTTATATCTTGTAACATGAAATGTTCCAGACAGTCTTGCCTTGTATGATATTATTTTTGCTGCTAGTCTTTCTTGTGCAACGCAATGTTGCTGACAGTTTTTATCTTGTAACATGAAATGTTCCAGACAGTCTTGCCTTGTATGATATTATTTTGCTGCTAGTCTTTCTTGTGCAACGCAATGTTGCTGACAGTTTCTATCTTGTAACATGAAATGTTTCCTGACAGTCCTCTGCCTTATATGAATATTATTTTGCTGCTAGTCTTTCTTGTGTAATACAATGTTGCTGACAGTTTCTATCTTGTAACATGAAATGTTCCAGGCAGTCTCTGCCTTGTATGATATTATTTTGCTGCTAGTCTTTCTTGTGCAATGCAATGTTGCTGACAGTTTCTATCTTGTAACATGAAATGTTCCAGGCTGTCTCTGCCTTGTATGATATTATTTTGCTGCTAGTCTTTCTTGTGCAATGCAATGTTGCTGACAGTTTCTATCTTGTACCATGAAATGTTCCAGGCAGTCTCTGCCTTATATGATATTATTTTGCTGCTAGTCTTTCTTGTGCAATGCAATGTTGCTGACAGTTTCTATCTTGTAACATTAAATGTTCCAGGCAGTCTCTGCCTTGTATGATATTATTTTGCTTCTAGTCTTTCTTGTCCAATGCAATGTTGCTGACAGTTTCTATCTTGTAACATGAAATGTTCCAGGCAGTCTCTGCCTTGTATGATATTATTTTGCTGCTAGTCTTTTCTTGTGCAATGCAATGTTGCTGACAGTTTCTATCTTGTAACATTAAAATGTTCCAGGCAGTCTCTGCCTTGTATGATATTATTTTGCTGCTAGTCTTTCTTGCGCAATGCAATGTTGCTGACAGTTTCTATCTTGTAACATGAAATGATCCAGACAGTCTCTGCCTTATATGATATTATTTTGCTGCTAGTCTTTCTTGTGCAATGCAATGTTGCTGACAGTTTCTATCTTGTAACATTAAATGTTCCAGGCAGTCTCTGCCTTGTATGATATTATTTTGCTGCTAGTCTTTCTTGTGCAATGCAATGTTGCCTGACAGTTTCTATCTTGTAACATGAAATGATCCAGACAGTCTCTGCCTTGTATGATATTATTTTGCTGCTAGTCTTTCTTGTGCAATGCAATGTTGCTGACAGTTTCTATCTTGTAACATGAAATGATCCAGATAGTCTCTGCCTAATATGATATTATTTTGCTGCTAGTCTTTCTTGTGCAATGCAATGTTGCTGGACAGTTTCTATCTTGTACCATGAAAATGTTCCAGGCAGTCTCTGCCTTATATGATATTATTTTGCTGCTAGTCTTTCTTGTGCAATGCAATGTTGCTGACAGTTTCTATCTTGTAACATGAAATGTTCCAGGCAGTCTCTGCCTTATATGATATTATTTTGCTGCTAGTCTTTCATGTGCAATGCAATGTTGCTGACAGTTTCTATCTTGTAACATGAAATGATCCAGATAGTCTCTGCCTTATATGATATTATTTTGCTGCTAGTCTTTCTTGTGCAATGCAATGTTGCTGACAGTTTCTATCTTGTAAAATGAAATGTTCCAGGCAGTCTCTGCCTTGTATGATATTATTTTGCTGCTAGTCTTTCTTGTGCAATGCAATGTTGCTGACAGTTTCTATCTTGTAACATGAAATGATCCAGACAGTCTCTGCCTTATATGATATTGTTTTGCTGCTAGTCTTTCTTGTGCAATGCAATGTTGCTGACAGTTTCTATCTTGTAACATGAAATGTTCCAGGCAGTCTCTGCCTTGTATGATATTATTTTGCTGCTAGTCTTTCTTGTGCAATGCAATGTTGCTGACAGTTTCTATCTTGTAACATGAAATGTTTCCAGGCAGTCCTCTGCCTTGTATGATATTATTTTGCTGCTAGTCTTTCTTGTGCAATGCAATATTGCTGACAGTTTCTATCTTGTAACATGAAATGATCCAGACAGTCTCTGCCTGTATGATATTATTTTGCTGCTAGTCTTTCTTGTGCAATGCAATGTTGCTGACAGTTTTCTATCTTTGTAACATGAAATGATCCAGATAGTCTCTGCCTAATATGATATTATTTTGCTGCTCAGTCTTTCTTGTGCAATGCAATGTTGCTGACAGTTTCTATCTTGTAACATGAAATGTTCCAGGCTGTCTCTGCCTTGTATGATATTATTTTGCTGCTAGTATTTCTTGTGCAATACAATGTTGCTGACAGTTTCTATCTTGTAACATGAAATGATCCAGACAGTCTCTGCCTTGTATGATATTATTTTGCTGCTAGTCTTTCTTGTGCAATGCAATGTTGCTGACAGTTTCTATCTTGTAACATGAAATGTTCCAGGCAGTCTCTGCCCTTATATGATATTATTTTGCTGGTAGTCTTTCTTGTGCAATGCAATGTTGCTGACAGTTTCTATCTTGTAACATGAAATGTTCCAGGCAGTCTCTGCCTTGTATGATATTATTTTTGCTGCTAGTCTTTCTTGTGCAATGCAATGTTGCTGACAGTTTCTATCTTGTAACATGAAATGTTCCAGGCTGTCTCTGCCTTGTATGATATTATTTTGCTGCTAGTCTTTCTTGTGCAATGCAATGTTGCTGACAGTTTCCTATCTTGTAACATGAAATATTCCAGGCAGTCTCTGCCTTGTATGATATTATTTTGCTGCTAGTCTTTCTTGTGCAATGCAATGTTGCTTGACAGTTTCTATCTTGTAACATGAAATATTCCAGGCAGTCTCTGCCTTGTATGATATTATTTTCCTGCTAGTCTTTCTTGTGCAATGCAATGTTGCTGACAGTTTTCTATCTTGTAACATGAAATGATCCAGATAGTCTCTGCCTTATATGATATTATTTTGCTGCTAGTCTTTCTTGTGCAATGCAATGTTGCTGACAGTTTCTATCTTGTAACATGAAATGTTCCAGGCAGTCTCTGCCTTGTATGATATTATTTTGCTGCTAGCTTTCTTGTGCAATGCAATGTTGCTGACAGTTTCTATTTTGTACCATGAAATGTTCCAGGCAGTCTCTGCCTTATATGATATTATTTTGCTGCTAGTCTTTCTTGTGCAATGCAATGTTGCTGACAGTTTCTATCTTGTAACATGAAATGATTCCAGATAGTCTCTGCCTTATATGATATTATTTTGCTGCTAGTCTTTTCTTGTGCAATGCAATGTTGCTGACAGTTTCTATCTTGTAACATGAAATGTTCCAGGCAGTCTCTGCCTTGTATGATATTATTTTGCTGCTAGTCTTTCTTGTGCAATGCAATGTTGCTGACAGTTTCTATCTTGTAACATGAAATGTTCCAGGCTGTCTCTGCCTTGTATGATATTATTTTGCTGCTAGTCTTTCTTGTGCAATGCAATGTTGCTGACAGTTTCTATCTTGTAACATGAAATGATCCAGACAGTCTCTGCCTTGTATGATATTATTTTGCTGCTAGTCTTTCTTGTGCAATGCAATGTTGCTGACAGTTTCTATCTTGTAACATGAAATGTTCCAGGCAGTCTCTGCCTTATATGATATTATTTTGCTGCTAGTCTTTCTTGTGCAATGCAATGTTGCTGACAGTTTCTATCTTGTAACATGAAATGTTCCAGGCAGTCTCTGCCTTGTATGATATTATTTTGCTGCTAGTCTTTCTTGTGCAATGCAATGTTGCTGACAGTTTCTATCTTGTAACATGAAATGTTCCAGGCTGTCTCTGCCTTGTATGATATTATTTTGCTGCTAGTCTTTCTTGTGCAATGCAATGTTGCTGACAGTTTCTATCTTGTAACATGAAATATTCCAGGCAGTCTCTGCCTTGTATGATATTATTTTGCTGCTAGTCTTTCTTGTGCAATGCAATGTTGCTGACAGTTTCTATCTTGTAACATGAAATGATCCAGATAGTCTCTGCCTTATATGATATTATTTTGCTGCTAGTCTTTCTTGTGCAATGCAATGTTGCTGACAGTTTCTATCTTGTAACATGAAATGTTCCAGGCAGTCTCTGCCTTGTATGATATTATTTTGCTGCTAGTCTTTCTTGTGCAATGCAATGTTGCTGACAGTTTCTATCTTGTACCATGAAATGTTCCAGGCAGTCTCTGCCGTATATGATATTATTTTGCTGCTAGTCTTTCTTGTGCAATGCAATGTTGCTGACAGTTTCTATTTTGTACCATGAAATGTTCCAGGCAGTCTCTGCCTAATATGATATTATTTTGCTGCTAGTCTTTCTTGTGCAATGCAATGTTGCTGACAGTTTCTATCTTGTAACATGAAATGATCCAGATAGTCTCTGCCTTATATGATATTATTTTGCTGCTAGTCTTTCTTGTGCAATGCAATGTTGCTGACAGTTTCTATCTTGTAACATGAAATGTTCCAGGCAGTCTCTGCCTTGTATGATATTATTTTGCTGCTAGTCTTTCTTGTGCAATGCAATGTTGCTGACAGTTTCTATCTTGTAACATGAAATGTTCCAGGCTGTCTCTGCCTTGTATGATATTATTTTGCTGCTAGTCTTTCTTGTGCAATACAATGTTGCTGACAGTTTCTATCTTGTAACATGAAATGATCCAGACAGTCTCTGCCTTGTATGATATTATTTTGCTGCTAGTCTTTCTTGTGCAATGCAATGTTGCTGACAGTTTCTATCTTGTAACATGAAATGTTCCAGGCAGTCTCTGCCTTATATGATATTATTTTGCTGCTAGTCTTTCTTGTGCAATGCAATGTTGCTGACAGTTTCTATCTTGTAACATGAAATGTTCCAGGCAGTCTCTGCCTTGTATGATATTATTTTGCTGCTAGTCTTTCTTGTGCAATGCAATGTTGCTGACAGTTTCTATCTTGTAACATGAAATGTTCCAGGCTGTCTCTGCCTTATATGATATTATTTTGCTGCTAGTCTTTCTTGTGCAATGCAATGTTGCTGACAGTTTCTGTCTTGTAACATGAAATATTCCAGGCAGTCTCTGCCTTGTATGATATTATTTTGCTGCTAGTCTTTCTTGTGCAATGCAATGTTGCTGACAGTTTCTATCTTGTAACATGAAATATTCCAGGCAGTCTCTGCCTTGTATGATATTATTTTCCTGCTAGTCTTTCTTGTGCAATGCAATGTTGCTGACAGTTTCTATCTTGTAACATGAAATGATCCAGATAGTCTCTGCCTTATATGATATTATTTTGCTGCTAGTCTTTCTTGTGCAATGCAATGTTGCTGACAGTTTCTATCTTGTAACATGAAATGTTCCAGGCAGTCTCTGCCTTGTATGATATTATTTTGCTGCTAGTCTTTCTTGTGCAATGCAATGTTGCTGACAGTTTCTATCTTGTACCATGAAATGTTCCAGGCAGTCTCTGCCGTATATGATATTATTTTGCTGCTAGTCTTTCTTGTGCAATGCAATGTTGCTGACAGTTTCTATCTTGTAAAATTAAATGTTCCTGGCAGTCTCTGCCTTGTATGATATTATTTTGCTGCTAGTCTTTCTTGTGCAATGCAATGTTGCTGACAGTTTCTATATTGTAACATGAAATTTTCCAGACAGTCTCTGCCTTATATGATATTATTTTGCTGCTAGTCTTTCTTGTGCAATGCAATGTTGCTGACAGTTTCTATCTTGTAACATGAAATTTTCCAGGCAGTCTCTGCCTTATATGATATTATGACAATCTTGTAACATGAAATGTTGTCTCTGCCTTATTGATTTTGCTGCTAGTCTTTCTTGTGCAATGCAATGTTGCTGACAGTTTCTATCTTGTACCATGAAATGTTCCAGGCAGTCTCTGCCTTATATGATATTATTTTGCTGCTAGTCTCTCTTGTGCAATGCAATGTTGCTGACAGGTTCTATCTTGTAACATTAAATGTTCCAGGCAGTCTCTGCCTTGTATGATATTATTTTGCTTCTAGTCTTTCTTGTGCAATACAATGTTGCTGACAGTTTCTATCTTGTAACATGAAATGTTCCAGGCAGTCTCTGCCTTGTATGATATTATTTTGCTGCTAGTCTTTCTTGTGCAATGCAATGTTGCTGACAGTTTCTATCTTGTAACATGAAATGTTCCAGGCTGTCTCTGCCTTATATGATATTATTTTGCTGCTAGTCTTTCTTGTGCAATGCAATGTTGCTGACAGTTTCTATCTTGTAACATGAAATTTTCCAGGCAGTCTCTGCCTTATATGATATTATTTTGCTGCTGGTCTTTCTTGTGCAATACAATGTTGCTGACATTTTCTATCTTGTAACATGAAATGTTCCAGTCAGTCTCTGCCTTATATGATATTATTTTGCTGCTAGTCTTTCTTGTGCAATGCAATGTTGCTGACAGTTTCTATCTTGTAACATTAAATGTTCCAGGCAGTCTCTGCCTTGTGTGATATTATTTTGTTGCTAGTCTATCTTGTACAATACAATGTTGCTGACAGTCTATCTCATGCAATGCAATGTTGCTGACAGTTGCTGTCTTTCACGTGTGATGTAACGTTACTGACAGTCTCTGCAATGTGTGATGCATTGTTCTTCTTCTATGGGGAGCCTATTGCCATGTACTTAAGCCTCACGGTTCTTTTGTGCACCCTGGTAGCACACCATGAGGCCGACCAGTCTACGATTTTAGCAGTTCTACCAACCCTCGAAAGCAACCAATCAGGTCCTCCTGGAGAAATTTACCACCCTTTTCTAAACTACCAAATGTGGTGTACTGCTTTTTCTCAGACCCGGATGTTCAGTGTGAACCCATTGCAAGATAGCCCCAAAGGATTCACATCTAGAAATGCCACATAAATATGCATTGTTACTGACAGTCTCTCGTGTGATACAATGTTGCTGACAGTCTCTGCCATGTGTGATGCATTGTTACTGACAGTTTCTGCCTCATGTTGCTGACAGTTTCTATCTGATGCAATGAAATGTTTGCTGACAGTCGCTGTCTGCCACGAGTGATACAATGTTGACAGTTTCTGTCTCATGCAATGAAATGTTGCTGACAGTCTCTTTCTTGTGCGATGCAATGTTATTGACAATCTCTTTCTTGTGCAATGCAATTTTAGTGCAACACTGGAAAGTCTAATCAGCTACAATTAGAGTAAGGAATTGCTAAATTATTTATCACTTATGCTAACTATATTTTGCAACATGCGTTACATGCTCATTTACATAAATTTTGGTTAAAGTTCATGTTTTTATACATATTGACTTTTTTACAATTATTGTTTTATGTTTTTAATGATATAGTAATTACCAATTTCTAACCTTTTGTAACTGTGGTTTTTTACCGTTGAAAATATAAATAAATATATAGTATTGTTTCTAGAACAATATTTGTGAATGTTAATAGTCTTATATTCAAGGGAAAAATAAAAATCAATATCATTAATGAAAAAGAATAATTTTTGACTGGCAAAGTTTGCAGGATATGAATCACTGTGATCTCTTATGAAATGTTTCATATGCTCAGGCAGTATATGCAATGTCTCATATGCTCAGGCAGTATATGCAATGTCTCATATGCTCAGGCAGTATATGCAATGTCTCATATGCTCAGGCAGTATAATTTTCAGAATCCTTTGTAAGTCTTCTACTTGTACTACTGCACTTCCCCATGATCTAATTCCATATCTTATAATTGATTCACATTAAGGTGTGTGTGTGTGTGCATGTACGCGCACGCACATATATATGTGGCAAAGTATTATATGGCAAATATTGTTTTAAATAGTAGAATATTCCCAGACAATCTTAATCGTTAACATATTTTATTTATATGAAAATTTCATTTAAAATGTTTGTCTGTTGCTACTTCTAAATAACAAAAGTTTACGACCTGTTCTAACACATCACAACTACAGACATTATTAATATATAAACAATCATGTAGACAAGAATATGTATGCAGTTTTATATTAATTAGCTTGGGTACTACTTATTCTTGGGGAATGAATATGCATGGTGTTTTATTCTTTTCCATTCGTAACCATTCCCTAATCATGGCACCATATTGTTAGCTTGGTAAAGTCATGCTGTAATTGTTTTTCTGCTTCCAATACATTTTTATGGTCTACTACAAGGGCAGTGTCATCTGTGTACATGTTTACTTTTGCATATTTAATCAAATTTGGTATTTTATTCATGTACAACAAATGTAGTATTGGTCCCAATATACTCTGCTATATGTGTCCATGATTTTAACTACTAATTTCCTATTTTCTAAATAATTTCTGAACCAATCTTTCAAATATCCATTAATTCCATTTTTCTATGTATTTAAAATATTTAACGATGCTTTACGGACTCAAATGCTTTTGAAAAATCAAATCAAATCACGTTTATTTCCACACACAAATAATGAAATACAAAATAAATCTTTACACAGAAAATGATAACAAGTGTAGCATTTGTATATCTAATTAATATAAAACATATAAAATATAAAAAATATCATAAAATATCAAAAAATCAACAAAAGTCATAAGTATGTATTTTTTCTCATTTAATCTGTTATTTGGAAAGTCTGAAACATCAATAGATTATTGGTACTTTTACCTCTTTGATAAGCTTATTGAATTAATGTTATAATCTTGTTTTCTGCCAAATATTTTGTTAAATAATCCCCAAAATACCTTTCAATTATTTTATCTAATACAGATAATATTTATCTAATACAGATAATATCAATATAGTAAAGTAATTCTTAAATTACTTTCTATTAAAGTTTTAAGCTTCTCTGGAAATTCCCCACTTTTAGTTGAAGGAGAATAAAATACTTAGAACTGGTATTAATTCTTTAGTCTTTCATGGAGCGTAGATATTGATATTATATATTATCAGCTCAGCAATGCACTGTTAATCTACCGGTTTTTGCAACTGCATTAATTGCCAAAAAACCATTATACAATGGAGCATGACTGCTTCCTCCTGAACTTAAGAAAATGGAAGTTTAAAGCAGAATTGTGTTGCTGGCTTGGGAAGAAAAAAAATACCATCTGTGTTCCTAGACCATGTGAATCACAACCACAACAAACTGATAATAAACAATTTCTCTTGTATTGTTTCTTCACTTTAACCATGTGACGCCTGTTTTGAAGTTGATGTTCATGAATAAAGTTTTCTGTATCATAAAAAATAAAATAAAAATATCAATTGAAATAGCAATTTGTTTTATCCCCTTTGACATTGTATAGTAAAACCATAGTGTTTTAGTATGTGACACATTCACTCTTAGAGCGTACACAAGATGTCACTATACCGCTTGGGAGCAGAAGAGTTAAAACAATTGATTCCAAGAAATTTTTATAGAAATACGTTCTTGATCCCCAAGATAACAAGCTATCCATCATGGATCAACATTTATTGAGTTGTTTATGTTAATGATTTTTAAGTAATATATGTTGTAAAAGTACATTTGAATTGAGCCATTAGTCTTCCCAGAAACATTGAAATAATTTGTTACAGGATGGGTAAACAACTGTGACAATAGTAACAACTGTGACAATAGTAACAACTGTGATAGTAAATAAATTTGTTGTATTGCAGGTTTGGTGAAATTTTTTGGAAATGTTGCACAGCTGAGACCCCAGGAAACTTTTCATGACTACCCAGAAGCCATGACAGCTATTTTTAGAACTATCCAGGAAGACGCAGATCAAAATTTGGTGTTAGTGGCACTCGAAACATTTGGATATATAGCAACAACCACCCATGGAAAATGGGTATTACACAAGAAAGGTACATTTAAAATAAGTATTAATTGATAAGAGTTCATCCTAGATGATTTAATTGGTGTGGCTTTTAAAAATCTAAAACCTTAATTTTATTAAGAAATTAGTCATAGTCATAGTCATAGATCTTTATTCAAAGCTGTAATATTATAAATACAGTCAGAATAGTGTCACAAATACAGATAGACTAATATCATCACAGATACAGGTTAACCTATCTAAAATCTTATGTTAACTTAACATAAATATTGTTAATTTTAGCAACTAAAATCAACTCAATTTTTATTTTTGTTTAATGGCCCAAGCCCTCAAAAAATTCTTCAAAAGAATAAAATGATCGTGATATGAGATAATTTTTTAATTTATTTCTAAACGGATTGATTCCTTCAATTTTTTTATGTCAATAGGAATGTATTGAATAGACAATAGACAATAGACAATAGACAATAGACAATTTATTGGCCATTAATAATTTTCAATAAAATTACAATAGGCTTCGTCAAATATTAAGGCTTAAATTACTAGCCTAATCTAAAGTTAAAAATCCTTATGAACGATCTCACAGCTAAAATATTCATTAATATTATAGAAAGGTCTATTTTTTAGCCAAGAATACAATTTATTATTAAAAACTTGACATGGTAAAGTTTGAACAGCATAAGGTAACAAATTGAACATTTTAATGCCTAAGGTTGTTTGGTAATTCATGGTTTTACCTAATCTAGCTCTATCTACATTTAACTTATCTTTATTTCTTGTATTATAGTGATGAACATCATTTCTTTTCAAAACCATGTGTGACTTTTTTCTTACATCTACTAATACCTCATAAATATACAGATTTATAACAGTTAAAACACCAATATTTACAAACAAAGGTTTACAATGATCTAACACAGGTGCATCCGCTAAAATTCTCACAGCCTTCTTTTGGATTACTAGCACCTGATCAATGCCTGTACCATTACCCCAAATTATTAAACCATATCTAATAATACTTTCAAAAAATGCAAAGTAGGCCATTTTTATATACCTTTGTGATACTATTTTTTTTAAATTACACAATAAGTAAATAACCCTAGATAATCTCTTGCATACATAATCAATGTGTTGTTTCCAAGATAGCCTGTTGTCCACTATTATCCCCAATAACTTAACAAAAACTTCAGATTCAAATATAGGCCTATTAATAATCTTAAGAGTTATTAACATTTGTTTTGTTTTTTCTGCGTTTAAATAGAGACCATTTACATTAAACCAGTTAACAGTTTCATTCATTGTAGTCTCTACCAAGTTGTTTAAGTAAAGCAAATTTGTGTGACTATTTAACAAAGTGGTATCATCAGCATATATAGTAGTAAAACTAGAGACATTAAAACTTAAATCATTAATAAATATAATAAACAAAACAGGACCCAACACAGATCCCTGTGGCACACCTATATTTATATCAGCCACTTGGGAATAAGCTCCATTAACCATAACAACCTGTTTGCGATTTGCAAGATAGGACCTTAACATGTTCAAATTCTTTGCACGAAACCCATAGAATTCCAATTTGTTCACCAGTATATCAGGTCTAACACAATCAAATGCTTTGCTCAGATCACAAAGTGTGATCTGAGCCCAACAATTATTTTCCAAAGCTAAGAGAACATTATTTACAAGAGTATTTACAGCTTTAACCGTTGAACAATCAGTGCGGTAACCAAATTGACTAGAACTAAATAATTTGAGATTTTCAAAATGAATACATATTTGATGTTTAAGTAATTTCTCAATTACCTTAGACAAGATTGGTACACATGAGATAGGCCTATAATTATTCGGACAATCAAGTGAGCCATTCTTATACACAGGTACAACTTTTGAAAATTTTAAACATGTTGGAAAAATCCCTTCCAATACACAACAATTAATAGAATATGTCAAAGGCTCAATTATATAATCAATAACAGCCTTAATTAAAATACTACTCAATCCATACACATCTTTAGAATGGGAATTTTTTAGAGATAAAACAATTTTACGAACATCATCTACAGTGACAGGACAAAAAACACACTCCTCAAATGGAGGCAATAACTTATTAAGACATTGATTTGCACTATTCACAGAACTTTTCACTTTGGCACTGATCTCTTCAATAGCTGTCACATAGTGTGAGTTGAATTCATCAGGCAGAATATTACTGGACCGACTGCGTAGGGTTTCCTTCCCCGATGCCTTGTTAATGATTGTCCATGCTGCTCTACATTTATTGACTGAATTTTCTATGTAATCTTCATTACTCTGTCTCTTTGCTTCTTTAATAGCCAGTCTATAGCGCCTTCTAAGAGTTCTCAGCAAGTTGAGTAAATTATCATTATTCGTTCTATTATAAATGTCATGACAACACAAAATTTGCTTTTTCATGTTCTCTAGCTCTGGGGTATACCAATTTAAATTTTGCTTTTTAGTTCTATTATTAGGTTTATTAATCTTTATCTCTTGCATTGGATGGCATTGATTAAAAATTTCTAAAAATGTATTATAAAACAAATCAAAAGTTTCTTCTGCTGTTAAGTTACAATTCTGAGGAGCAATAAAATTCCAGTCTACCTTACTTAAACAGTATTTAAACCCCTCCAGGTTCACAGTTGTATACCTTCTTGCAAATTGAATCGAAGGCCTACTTGAATTTATTTTACCGGGGCCATCAGTCTTCTTATTGATAGGCCTATTCTCCGCCAACCAAACCATAATTTGAATAGCCTTATGATCTGACAACAAAGGTTCAAAAATATGCAGCTCGTAATTTTTAGGGCAGAGGTCAGTAATAACATTGTCCAAACAGGCTTCTCCACGAGTAGGCAAATTATTTACACAAAACAAATTATATTGCCGGAGACAGTTCAAAAAGTCATTTACACTAGGTTTTGAGGTGTTTCGGATATCAAAGTCAGCATTAATATCTCCACAAATTATTACTTTACATTTAGGCCTAAGTCTGATTAAAAATCTCAGAAGTTGATCTAACTTGTCCAGAAAGACATTTACTTTACCTTCAGGGGAACGGTACAGAGAAATAATAATGACATTTAATTCAATCAGCCTGATAGCACACACCTCAAAATGTAATTCTTCACAAAATTTATTTACGTTCAATTTCTCAGTGACAAATTTATTAGATAAAAGTATACTTACTCCTCCTCTTATATGTGTCACACGGCAGTATGCACTACCAACCAAATAGTCATCGGGTACATTATAAGTCACTTCATTATCGCGTAACCAATGTTCACTGAGGCACACAATATTAAAATTATCAGATTTTAAAATCTCTTCAAGCTGTTCAACTTTGTTATGCAAACCTTGAATATTAATATAAAACATTTTTAAGTTAGGCAAGTTCAAACATTCCAAATCAGTCATGTTGACCATGTCCGGGCTTAGGCCTATGTCCTTTCTAATGGTATCATTAGCTGCTCGTTTAAAGATTCAGCCTGTGTCCGCCTCTTGGTTAGAAACTTAGTAACATAAATATTTTTAGGCCAAAAACTTGAATGATAGATTTCATTATAGAGGCTACTTGGTACTCCAACTTTAAATGAACTATATTCTTGAGGAAACTTTGAAGTTAATTTTTCCACAATATAGTCAGCTTCCTTCTTATCTTTAATATATTTCTCTAAGTCTTTAGATTCAATATGTGGACGTAGCCTAGATACAAATAGAAAAAGTTTCTTCTCTGCTACGGATAAATTATCATCGGCCGCTGTGCCAGTGATAAATTTTTTTTTACCATTAGACCCATTTCTAGTTTTATCTGATATAGTTTGGCCTCTGCTGCCTGAATTAGGTTTAACCTGAATAGACCCAGTAACATTTGTACTAGGCCTAGACCTCCTATTTGACCTACTGTTAACTTCTAGCCACTCACCATCTTCCTCCTTATAAGCTAACGCAGAGCTTAACTTAGGTGTACTAGTTAAATCAACTAGCCCATCAGTAAATTGTATTCTTTTATTATAATTACAATTCAAACTATGCCCTACATCTCCAACTGCATCAGTCCTAGGTTTAGTTATGGATACAGGCTGACTATGTTTTCCAGGAACTAGGCATAGTTCAGATAAGTCTTTACTTACCAAATTGCCACTAGTTCAATTATTCTTTAATTTATTTGCATAAGAGTCCTTATTGTCCAAATTTAATACAATATCCGTGATGGCTTCCGATTGGTTTTTAATAGCTGCTTTAAGCATCTCATTTTCATTAGTCAATCTACCAAGCTCAGAAGTTATAGCCTTCTGATTGTTTGTAATACTTAAAATTTCATCGGTTAATATTCGAATTTGACTTGAACAAGTCAAACTTTCGTCATTAGTACTATGGTGATTAACCTCCAAAGCAGCTTCACTATTGATTGTACAAGTTGCTGACTCCATAACCTCTCGGCACTTTTGGCATACGAACACTGCTTTGCCTAATAACTTCAAGAAGAGTGTAAATTCTTCGTCGGATATATCAACACAAGCTATATGGTACCACAATTTACAAACTCCATAACAAAATATAGATTTATTACTTTTTGTAACGTTTTTAGAGCACGAACGACACTTCGTTTGATTTTTACCGCCGGCCATCTTGATATGTATCCCAGCGTGTACCAGCGTATTCAGTTTTCTTTTTAAACAGCTCTAATTTATGATTTTCAAAAATTATACCACTCCTAGTATTATATCTATGAGTGGTATAGTTAGGTATATTTTTAAATTTTGTGTAAGTTATTGTATCGTATATGTATTGACTGTAAACAGTTAAAATTCTTAATTGTGCAAATAAATGTTTAACGGTTGCTTGCCATGGTAAATTTAGAATTAACCGTATTGATTTTTTTTGTAGTATAAGAATTTTTTCAAGGTTTTTATTTGAAGTAGCTCCATATACACTGATCCCGTAGCTTATATGGGAATGTATTAAAGAAAAATAAATTTGTTTTAAAGTATCCTGGTTACAAAGGTTTGCGTAAGGGCGTACAGGCCAGATGATGCTTTTTTTATTATGGTTTGTACATGTTGATTCCAGCTTAAATTTTGATCTATTATTAGACCTAGGAAACAAGTTTCCTCTACCTCCATTATATTTTGGTTATTTATCTTAATGTCATATTGAAAATTAAACTTCGATTGGTGTGTTTTAAAGGGTATAAAATGTGTTTTGCCAGGGTTAAGTAACAAATTTTTTTTAGTTAAAAAAGAGTTAGTTTTATTCAAACAATTAAGAGATGATGTTTCAATTACCTTAGGATCCTTTCCTTTGAAAATTACGCTTGCATCATCAGCGTATAAACACATTTTGTTTTCCTCTGCTACTGTAGAAAGTCCTGTTATATAGCAAATAAATAGTAAGGGACCCAAATTGAACCTTGTGGTACGCCATACTTTATGAGCTTTTTTTCGGATACAAAATTGATTTTGTCTTTATTTATTAAGTATGATAATTCAACGTATTGATTACGGTTACTGATGTAAGAGTGAAACCAATTTATTTCTTTATTTTTTAAGCCCAAATCTTCCAGAACATTTATAAGTTCGTCATGAATTACGCTGTCAAACGCTCTAGTCAAATCCATAAAAATTCCTAAAGGTCTATTACCTTTATCTAATTCCTCTATTAAATTTTGCACAAATTCTACTGATGCAGTAATTGTTGACCTGCCTGGACGAAAACCATGTTGTTGATTATCAAGAAGATCATTTCCCGACAGATAATTTAACAGTTGTTCATTAACAACTTTTTCATATATTTTAGAAAACGTCAATAATAATGATACTGGCCTGTAGCTCTCCGGCACCTGAGGATCTCCCTTTTTGTAAATAGGAATTACTTTAGCCGTTTTCAGTTCATCTGGGAATTTACCAGATATTAGAGAAGAGTTTATTGTGTGTGTTAACGGTCTTAATAAATGCCTTATTGCTTTTTTTATTATTACAATTGGTACTTCATCAAAACCAGTAGAATATTTATTATTAAATGAACTGACAATTTTTTTAACTTGCTGTTGTGTAACTTGACTGAATCGAAATACTTTTAAATTTGGATTCCAAACTCTATTACAATAATTTGAGGATTTAGGCACATCTTCATCACCATGGGATATCTGCTGATCCACAACATTGATGAAGAAGTTATTAAAAACATTGCAAACTCTACCTGGATCCAACAACAGTTTTTCTTTATCAAGCAACACAATGTTTTCTTTTAGATTCTTATTTTTACCAGTTTGCATGTTAATTAACTTCCAGGTTGTTTTGTTAACGTTACTAGAACATTTTATTTTGTTATCAAAAAATCTTTTTTTAGCTTGAATAATTTTTAGTTTAAGATCACGTTTTTTAATTTTTAGCTGCTTTAAGTTATTATTTTGTTTGTTCTTTCTATATATCTTTTCTTGCTCAATTAAATCTATTCTTTCGTTTTTAATCTCTTCTGTCAACCAATTGTTTTTGGATATGCAATTAGGTCTTAGACTAGATACTTTAGGGAAACAAATGTTAAAATAGTGCAAAAAAATAGAATGGAAAGTATGAAACTTGTCATTGACACCAGACATATAAACATCTATCCAACTTTCTGATCCTAAAAGTTTTAAGAAAGTTTCAATATTACTTTCGCTAAATTTTCTTGTTAATTCTCTATATTTCTTATGTTTATTGCTATCTGTATCATAAAAATTACCAACTTCCATCAATTGCCCGTCATGATCAGATACTGCTGTGATAATCCCCTCCACTTTTATATATTTTTTATCAATATTGGTTATAAAGTTGTCAATTGATGTTGCAGTTTCTTTACTAAATCTAGTAGGAAAATTAACTGCATAATACACTCCATGTTCAGTTAATATATTTCTAAAACTTTTTAAAGTTAGATTATTATTTAAAATATTTATATTGATGTCCCCAGCGATAATAATGTTACTAAAGTTATTGCAGAGAACATTCAGAAGTTGGTCCAGTTTTTCAAAAAAGTTGTTGATTAAACTATTATTTGGAGATCTGTATAGGCAAACAATTACAACATCAACATTTGCAATGGTAATTTCTGAAACACAACATTCAAATTCCTTTTCAGTTATTAATTTGTCAATTGAAAATTTACTTATATTTTTACTTTTGATCCCATTTTTAGTTAACACCATAACCCCTCCTCGTGTAGTTTTAGAACGGCAAAAAAAAGAACTTACTGAGTAATTACATACATTAAGCCGAGAAATTTCATTTTCGTTCAAACTGTGCTCACTAAGAGCAACAACATCGGGATTCAATTCATCAAGTGCAATTTCTAAAAGGTCAATTCTCGTAGGTAGGTATTGTACATTTTGATGAAAGATGGTAATTTTTTTACATTTTTCTAATTTACCAAGTTTTTGTTTACATTTTTTGTTTTGTCTACATTGTTTTTGTTCAATTCCTTTTCTAAAAAATGTTTCCGATGTACACTTGACATCGCTGCTTCAGGTGTAGAAGAGCCAAGTAAAGGGTCAATATCACTCAATTCACCAACCTCACTTGAAATATTGAGCACTGACTTCCTGAAACCAACAACACTTTCACTTGACTCATGAGGCATATTCAGGGCATCATCCTCCATATTCAAGCTGTCACCAGTTTCCACATCCATAACTTGCTGGCCACTGCTGAGGTTTACTGCGGCAGATGCAGGCAGTGGTGGAAAAGACCTCATCTCCATCATGTCAGGAACATCTGTCGGGCCATCTTTCCTCTCATTAAAAGACGTTGAAGGTTGTGAGAGAGACAAACAACTGTTTAGGTCAGGTGTTGACGGTGGAGGTTTTAGCTCTTGACTTAAAGAAGATAAAATTAGCTGGCGTAAACAACTCACAAACTTCTCATGTGATAGTCCGTTTCGCAGCACCCCATATGGTTGTTCATTATGAGTGATAACAAAAACTTGTGCATTGGTTGTCAGACGAAATTCAACAAGCTTGTGAATAAAAAGATCAGGAGGCAGGCAGTCCCTAACACAACCCAAAGGCGAGCATATAAGTCTCTTAAGTCCTCTCTCTTTGAAGTCTTTGGTCATTTGGTTAAATGCGGAGATGTAGTCAGCTGCTGTAGGTTTTTTGTGATATATAGCTTTAGTTACAAGTCCGTACACAACAGCTCCATCATCAATCTTTTGTAGAGTGAGCCGACTGTCGACCAGATTTGATGTTTCAGGCTTTCCAAACTTGTTTTTGAAAACAACTGCAACACCTGCACCCAAATGAAAATCTGCCGAGATGCAGTGGGCAAAACCTACTGTGTTGTCTTTTTGGTTTTCGTCGATGGCAAGACTCATATGTTTTTCTTGTACTACTATAGTACCTTCTTCTTGTTGGTTGTTGGTAAAATAAGGTGTTGATGAAATCAAAGAATTTAGAGTACTGTTTGGAGTGGTTGTGTGAGTTAAATCAATTTTTGGTTCATTCTCGACTACTTGAGGTGGATTATTAAATTTTGGTTCATTTTCAATTACTTGAGGTGGATTTGAAGTGGTTGCGGTTGAACAGAAATCATTTTTAATGTTTAAAAATAAGTTGTGAACTATGTCAGATACGCTAACTTTTCCCTTTTTATTTAAATGTAGGGCATGAGCAGTGAAATAGTGGCGTGGAAGATCATCGAGGGGCAAAAGCTGCACGTTAGTGGAGGAATTCTTTACTAGGTTTCTTATTTCCAAGTTTATTTGTGAAACTTTTAGGTCTAAGCTCGGCTTGTCATGTCTCATGGGCAAACTACCCAGTACCAAGTTCGTGTGGCTAAGGGAGTTGGTGACAGTTTTAAGTTCTTCTACAATACGCTTTTCACCCATTACTTCTACATTGTTTGCTCCACCAATTACCTGGACACAATCTTTTTTTGTAAAGTTTTTACACATTGAATTTGCTTCCTCAACAACTCTATTGAGTCTTGCACCTGGGCGAACACAGGCAGAAACACTAACTGAGGTCTTTGCCTGTATGAATTATTAGAATTTGCATAGACCACTGATTAAAATTGCAGTTATTTATTAAATACAGTAAAACTCCAACAAACCTAAATTTAATTGAGCATAGAACTCAACATTAATCATGTAAATATTTTGAGTGTTTTTGTTTTGAGGGGTATCGTTATTTCATAATGTAAACATACAATTAATTGTAAGGAGGAGGAGAGGGAGGAGGAGGGGGAGTGGGGGGAGGGAGAGGTAGAAGGAGTGGGGGGTGCAGTTGTCAAGAACGGATCAGGAGGAGTGCATGGTAGTGTTTGGTGACTCTTTTAGCTTGCTTTGGGGTGTTGTCAATAAGGGTAAGTTACATGTTAATCTAAGGTCTGCTGAATAAGCGCAGAGGAGTCTTTAAAGTGCAGTTGTGAAGAATGGATCAGGAGGAGTGCATGGTAGTGTTTGGTGACTCTTTTAGCTTGCTTTGGGGTGTTGTCGATAAGGGTAAGTTACATGTTAATCTAAGGTCTGCTGAATAAGCGCAGAGGAGTCTTTAAAGTGCAGTTGTGAAGAACGGATCAGGAGGAGTGCAGGGTGGTGTTCGGTGACTCTTTTAGCTAGCTTTGGGGTGTTGTCGACAAGGGTAAGTTAAATGTTAATCTAAGGTCTGCTGGATAAGCGCAGGGGAGTCATTAAGGTGCAGTTGCCAGGAGCAGATTATTAGGAGTGCAGGGTGGTGGTCGGTGACTCTGTCTGCTCGCTTTGGGGTGTTGTCGACAAGGGTAAGTTGCATGTTAATCTAAGGTCTGCTGGATAAGTGCAGGGGAGTCATTAAGGTGCAGTTGCCAGGAGCAGATTATTAGGAGTGCAGGGTGGTGGTCGGTGACTCTGTCTGCTCGCTTTGGGGTGTTGTCGACAAGGATAAGTTGCATGTTAATTATTTGTTTATGTTACTATTAGTGTTGGTAATAATAATTGTATGACGTGCTGTGCTATGGAATTTATTTAAAATTGTAATATATGGGCTGGGGGATAAGGACTGTATTTTTGGTATTTGTTTTATTATCTTTAAATAATGTAGAGCATCAAAAATGATTGGCTGTTCTCTCACCACGATCCACCTCTCGGTGTACACGCTGGAACTGGCTTTGCCACACGTTAGGATGTGTTGTGAATATATTGTTTTCATATCTACCAGTGACATTGCTTTGGTCAATCTACAAATCCGTTTCACATCACTAACTTTTTGTGTGTTAAATAATTTGGTATTCTTAAGACTATTTAAATGTAAATGTATTTTACATTAGATCAGTGATGTATTTTTCATCATAAGATAATTAGATTGAGATAATTCTATCATGTTCTCAACAGGGAAAGTAAACAACCTACTGATCCAGCTATAAATGTTAATAATCAAGTTTTGACAAAAGTAACTTTCACATAATTTTTAGGTCTAATTGTAGATGAAAACTTGACATGAAATCTACATATTGACCATGTAGTAAATTAAATTACTTCAGGAGTTTATGCTTTTCATCGAATGTCCAAATTTTGTTCAATTAATACATTGAAAGCACTGTATTATGCACTGGTCGAATCATCTGTTGCCTTTGGTATTGCTATATTATGGTGGTACATCAAAGCAGAACTTAGATTGAATTCTTCTTAAAAAAAGAGCTGTACGAACCATGTTGAATCTAAATTTTGACGTATCAGTTTGCGAACATTTTTCTCAATTAGGCATTATGACTGTCTACAGTCTTTATGTTTTTCATACCACTCTACATGTTAAACAATTATGTAATGATAGTTTAATTCCTAGGTTTGGTGACAGACATACTTATTTTACCAGACAAAGAAACGAAATTGCCATTGACTCCCATAAGCTAGAATTCTTCAACAACAAACCTTCAAGTGCAGGTGCAAAATTTTTATCAAGGCTTCCTGTGGAATTAAGAGGCATTGATAACTGTTTTAAAAAAGCTACAATTGTTTTTAACATAGAAACCGTTGCATGGGTTAGTTACCTGATTTATAATTAATTTAGTTCTTTCATAATATGCTCTATATACTTTACCAAAATGTACATACACACATATGTTTTTGAATTTAGTTTCAATTTTAAGTTTATTCTAATGACACCTTTCAATGTATACCGCTGTATACTTTATTAATAAAGTTATTTTAAATTCAATTCAATATGTGAAATAGTGAAAATAACTCACATTATGCCTTTAACACACACTTTGGTTGGTATTGATCAGTTCCTCACTGTTCAAATTGGACTTGTTCAAAACCAAGTCCTTCTGTATTTCAGCTATCCTCCAACCTGTGGATTATATAAACAGCGACTTGATCCTACCTGTGTTAACTTGTTATACATTTTATATAAATACTAGCTGACCCGGCCATATATATTCGTATTAGTATGTGCGAATGTAATATAATTTATTCTGTATAGATAATTATCATATATGATAAATATGATAATATTACTAATTAATTACAACATCAGTCCCTTAACGCAGTGGATTCTACAATATAACACAAACAAATTACTAATTACAACACCAGTCTCTTAACGCAGTGGATTCTACAATATCTTTTGCTAGCCAATCTTTAGCTAACACAAACAAATTACTAACCGCACAACTCCACACACTCTACACGGAACCACCAGCTCAAAAACCAACCATGGTGTGTGTGTAGAGCTCTCCGAGAAGAAAATTTAAACCAACTCAAACTCCTTCTTTCAAATGAATCATGGGAGAACCTGACTGAAGCCTCAATGGTCGAAGAGGCATACAACATTTTCAATAAAACCTTAACACAGGCTCTAAACACTGCATGTCCTAAAAAGAAAAATAGACCTAAAAAAAAGTACAAGCCAAAGCACTTTATTGATGAAGAAGCAATCAGGCTCAAAAGAGACTATTTAACATCTCAAAGTCGATTTGAAGTGACAGGAAATCAAAATGATAAAGCAGAGGCAAACTTAAAGAAAAAGAGCTACAATCAAAGATTAAAATTCTTGAGACAGCAAGCAACCACCAACTATATAACCAGAGCTGAAAACAAGTCAAAGGCTGTATGGGAGGTGATAAACAATGCTCGAAACAAAAAGAAAAGCCCATCAGAGCTCAAACTCCATATAAATGGTGAAATAATAACAAGTCCAAAAATAATAGCAAACTAATTTAACACATATTTTGTAAATGTAGCAGAGGAGACTCTGCAAAAAATCCCAGCTTCCGAGAGGAAACCAGTACATCCCGCAACCCATGAACCGACTGAAAATCTCAATATCATTACAGACACAAGCACTAAAGAGGTCAGGGCCACTATCACTGAAATGAAAACTAAGAATTCAGCCGGCATTGATGAGATATCCACAAAAATACTGAAGCACTGTGCAGATGAACTCACATCTCCCCTTACCGTTATTTTCAATCGATCAATCAATCAATCAATCAATCAATAAATACTTTATTCAAGTAAAAATGCACACTGTACATTGAATAGGGTCAAAATAACATTAATTAGTTTAACATAATTTATGCTTAGTAATTAACAGTTTACAATTAATTGTTCAAAGTATTATAGACTACTACTATTTTACCAGTAAAGTTTATTTATCCAAACATATATATATATATATATATATATATATATATATATAAACATATACATACATATACATACACACACATACACACACACACACACACACACACACACACACACACACACACACACACACACACACACACACACACACACACACACACACACACACACACACACACACACACACACACACACACACACACACACACACACACACACACACACACACACACACACACACACACACACACACACACACACACACACACACACACACACACACACACACACACACACACACACACACACACACACACACACACACACACACACACACACACACACACACACACACACACACACACACACACACACACACACACACACACACACACACACACACACACACACACACACACACACACACACCACACACACACACACACACACACACACACACACACACACACACACACACACACACACACACACACACACACACACACACACACACACACACACACACACACACACACACACACACACACACACACACACACACACACACACACACACACACACACACACACACACACACACACACACACACACACACACACACACACACACACACACACACACACACACACACACACACACACACACACACACACACACACACACACACACACACACACACACACACACACACACACACACACACACACACACACACACACACACACACACACACACACACACACACACACACACACACACACACACACACACACACACACACACACACACACACACACACACACACACACACACACACACACACACACACACACACACACACACACACACACACACACACACACACACACACACACACACACACACACACACACACACACACACACACACACACACACACACACACACACACACACACACACACACACACACACACACACACACACACACACACACACACACACACACACACACACACACACACACACACACACACACACACACACACACACACACACACACACACACACACACACACACACACACACACACACACACACACACACACACACACACACACACACACACACACACACACACACACACACACACACACACACACACACACACACACACACACACACACACACACATGCATACACACACACAAAAAAAAAACCATTATTAAAATATAAATCAATTATCCTGAAAAGAACTCATCAAGTGAATATAAAGGAAGTTTTAACAAATGTTCTTTTAATTTCCTTTTGAATTTGCCAAGATCTGGTTCTAATCTCAGATCCCTTGGCAAATTAAATAAAAATTTTGTTCCCATGAATGTAGTTTTCTTTTCAAAAAAGTTTAATGTATGTTTTTCTACTCTTCTGTTTAATCTTGTGTTATATTTATGTTCATTGTTATTGTCCGTTGATTTGTCGTATTGTCTAACATAAAGAACGGTTTGGAAAATATATAAGCTATAAACTGTCAGAATTCCAAGCTCTTCAAAGTATTTTTTAACTGTTTCTGTATTTTTCAACAGATCATTCCGAGAAGGGAGGTTTCCCTCAGAACTAAAGATTTCAAAAATCTACCCAAAATTCAAAAATGGTGAAAAAACACAAATTAGCAATTACAGGCCCAATTCCCTTATCTCGACATTTTCAAAAGTGTGTGAAAAAATTGTCCTAAAGAGACTTCTAGACCACTGTGCTAGAAACAACCTGCTTACCGACAACCAGCATGGCTTCTCTACAGGAAAATCAACCACCACAGCCATAATAAAGCTAATTGAAACCGTAGTAGACAACTTAGAAGCAGGAAAACTAACAACCGCTATACTACTTGACTTGAGTAAGGCCTTCGACTGCCTCAGTCACAGTCTTATCGTGAATAAATTAGGACACCTGGGAGTGAGTGACACTGCAAAAAATTGGTTTAAAAGCTACTTAGAGGGACAACAACAACTCGTTGAACTGAAACATACACACAGAGGAATCACAGAACAAATAAGATCAACGCCTCTTCCAGTTCAAAGAGGCGTGCCTCAAGGATCGGTTCTAGGACCAGCACTCTTCATCTTGTTTGTAAATGACTTGCCTCACTATGTGGGAGAATTTTGCCTACCTCTCATGTACGCGGATGATACAACCCTGCTACTTAAAGGACAAACCACAGACAACCTGGCAGTATCATCCTACGTTGCCCTCAACATGGCATACCAATATTGCAATGGGAATGATCTGGTCGCAAACCCGACTAAAACCAGCCAGATAGCATTTGGAAGAAGAGCGACCGAAGTTCACATCATCCCAGATGTACGCTTGGAGACACATGTTAAGTTCTTAGGCTTGACTATAGATGAAAAACTCTCTTGGACCCCACACATAGACAATCTGAGTAAAAGACTAAATACTAGCCTATACATTATAAAACAAATAATATCTCTTAGCAACTTAGAAACAGCTAAAACAGCTTATTTTTCTCTATTTGAATCACACGTAAGATATGGTCTTTCTGTATGGGGTGGTACATCAAAACTCAACCTAAAAAGAATCCTGACACTCCAAAAGAAATGTATTAGGGCCCTTGCCGGCCTACACCACCTGGATAGCTGCAGAGATGCATTCAGAGCACAGAAAATCATGACTGTTGTCTCACTCTACTACATCCAAGAGGTAGTGATGTACGTAGATGGAAAAGATCTGCCAAGGAACAAGGACACTCACCATCACAACACCAGAAACGGCGAGCTTTACATCCTGCCAGCACACCACCTAATGCTATTTGAAACTAAACCATCCTACATCGGCAGAAAAATTCACAATTCATTGCCTCAAGAAATGCACACCAAGAGAGGGAACTCGCTGAGATCGGCACTAAAAGCATGGCTCCTGGACCGACCATTTTACAAACTCGAAGAATTCTACAGTGAAACTCTCATCTAAAACTGCTTGAAGACTCAAAACTCACATTATTGTAAAAGACACTATTTGTAATCTCAATGACTGTAAATAAAGATGATTCTGATTCTGAATTACAACATCAGTCTCTTAACGCAGTGGATTCTACAATATCTTTTGCTAGCCAATCTGTAGCTAACACAAACAAATTGAATGTTTTGCCCATTCGAGAGCATGCCACATATAACTGCAATACTTCTACACGGATGCTTTTCTACAACCTACGGTGCAAACCTGTATGAAGACTTCTGGTTCATGTGAATTATATAACCGACACTAACGTTGAGTTTCCCTTCTTCTTAAGATGAAGAAAAACATTGTTAAACTGGTTTATACAGGGTGTATATTATGTCTGGAAACACCCAAATATATCTTTTAATAATTTAAATATAAATTTGAAACCTCTTACAATCGTGATAGAGATTGGGCATCTACTTTTTGGAACAATGTTTTGTTATGTCACACCAACGGGGGACGTCCTGCCGAGGGTATCGTGAATATTCTTAATGGAAGCCTATACCTTGTGATACATAATTTTAAAGGTAATAGCTTACTGAATTGAATGCCACAAACCGCATCTCAAAGGAATTATTCTATCAGAAAATAGAGCATTTTTAGTATTGAAAATTTACTGATGTTCAACAATGTAATTTTAACATGGTTCTTGCCACAAAATGTGTTACACTAATTTTTTAGCATTTTTTAAATGTTCAATTAAAATAAAATAAACAATTTATTTTTAAGCTGGTTTCATTAGTACAAATTTACCTGTTTTTATTACAATGAATAAAACTTATGAGTCACTTTCTCTGATTACTTATGAATCTGTACTTGGTGTTTTCCAGTCAGCAGGAAGGTTTAAAGAGACAAAGGTCACTAGCCTATGAGAAACATTATTGTGTTATTAATCATCTGGTCTACAGGTTTCAGTTTGTTGAGCATGGAGCTTTCACTAGACAGGTCTAAGCTTGGGAATTACAAATGGACAAAGGTCATATCATTCCTGTCGAGTTAATCAGTGTCTCCCTTAATTGTTGGACCCTTTTTCATCAATGGAAATTTAAATGCCGAACTTTACTACAATATGCTCCAAAATGAAATAATCCCAGCTATTCAAATTGCATCAGGAGAATACTTTGATAATGTATGGTTTCAGCAGGATGGTGCTCCACCCCATTATGGGAGACAGGTAAGAGAGTATTTGGATTTAAGGTTTCCTCATAAATGGATTGGCCGAAGAGGAGAAATCGAATGGCCTCCAAGATCTCCGGATTTGTCACCAATCGATTATTTCCTATGGGGTCATTTAAAATCCAATGTTTATAGAAGAAAGCCTCATAATTTGGAAGACCTAAGAAACAGGATTATAGAGGAGATTGCTTTGATAACTGAAGAAATGTTAGGCAAACTCTGTCGAATCATTTTACACAAGATTGGCTCATTGTCAAACCATAGAAGGAACACAGTTCGAACAATTGCTTTGACACCAAATGCAGGTAAAACGTTTGTTGTAAGACTTTTCTAACAGCATACATTATTTTTTTATTTGTAATAAGAAATCAATAACATAAGTATTTCCATAATTGTACTGTAATAAAAAACTGGTAAATTTGTACTAATGAAACCAGCTTAAAAAATAAATTGTTTATTTTATTTTAATTGAACATTTAAAAAATGCTAAAAAATTAGTGTAACACATTTTGTGGCAAGAACCATGTTAAAATTACATTGTTGAACATCAGTAAATTTTCAATACTAAAAATGCTCTATTTTCTGATAGAATAATTCCTTTGAGATGCGGTTTGTGGCATTCAATTCAGTAAGCTATTACCTTTAAAATTATGTATCACAAGGTATAGGCATCCATTAAGAATATTCACGATACCCTCGGCAGGACGTCCCCCGTTGGTGTGACATAACAAAACATTGTTCCAAAAAGTAGATGCCCAATCTCTATCACGATTGTAAGAGGTTTCAAATTTATATTTAAATTATTAAAGGATATATTTGGGTGTTTCCAGACATAATATACACCCTGTATATGGTCATTGTAATTTACTTTGATATTAGTGTTTTTCCATTGCTGATTTTGCCTCTTTTCTGATCAAAAAAATGTATATACATACACAGCTCTGATAACCCCACTTTTGTAAAAAGAAAAATAATTTAGGTTTAAATACAATGTTTAAATTTAAAGTAAATGTCAGTCTACATTGTCTCTTATATCTGCACTTCTAGCAGTTACCCATTCCTTTGCACGCAATTTAGTAGGTGTTGCACGTGTATGATCATTATCGGCTTGAGTGATTTTTTTTCCAAAGCCAATGTTGAGTTTGCCTTGTTGCCACGATCAAAAAAATATGTTTAAAGTTATATTTTATGGCTATTCTAATTAAAATTTACTTTGTTAGATAGTAACATTATCTTTTAGATGTAATACTTAATTTTTGATTTAAATGCACAGCTAAAAGTACGTTAACAATGACACTACGCGTTTGTTTCCTTTTTAACTGAAAAAAATTGTTAATATTGTAGAACATTTAGAGCTGGAATTTGTACATTAGTTCAAAAGCACAGTCCAGCGAATTTTCTTCTAGCATAGTTCTTGCCGACTGCTTCAAAGGGAGTCTTCGGTATCAAATTCTGACCATCTTATGTTTTGGGAGATTTTGTAAAATAGATAAGTACTTACCTAACCGCTGAAATATAAAATGACGTTAAACATATTTTCACTCACTATAAATGTAAACAAATTTAAAATAATAAACAATGTTTACACAGAACAGTTGATAACATTAGAAATGCTCTTTTACTTAATATTTCAGAACTGATTTCAGGCCTGATCAACTTCTATTTTGTTGTAAACGTCACACCAGGTAACGTTTGACAGTATGATTTTTAGTTGATTGAGGTTTTTCTGATTATACTGTTGACGATGGGAGTTTCAAGTTCTGGGGTTGGACGTTGAATGTGCTGATTTACGCTTTGTGATCAGACAGTCCTGTAGTGATGACTTCTACGTTGATGTCTTTAGAGTTTAAGTTAGAGCATACCATGTCAATAGATGTGGCTGAGGTTGAGGTGACTCTAGTTGGGGGTAGCTCTAGTCTTTCGATGTTATGACTGCTCAACATATTTTCTAGTTTGTTTCTGTTTTGGTTTTGTGTCAGCATGTCTATATTTATGTCTCCCATGATGATGGTAGGGCATTTCCATGTAGGTATTTTGTCTAAGGTACTTGAGATTATATTCAGGGCATCTTCAAGGTTCGCACTTGGAGGTCTGTAGACGCCAAGAAGGTATACAGTTTTCTTCATCACTTTAATATTGACTGCATATTGTTCACAAATCAGTTCTTCAGAACTTGTGTCTTACCAAACAATACTGCCAACATAATAATCTTGTTCTTAATGACAGTAAAACACAGCAACTTAAATGGAAAGGCCGAAGAACCAGTGACTACTATGGCTTACCAGAAATAGCTCAAGATAACGAAGCAAAGTACCTCCGTAAGGCCCAGAAAACATCGCTCACCCTCAACACTTCCCTGTCTAAAGAGACATGGAATTTTCTAAATTCATCTGATCCGTAGAGCAGCAATTCAAAAACGTTTAAACGACACTCTAAATTTTTCATTTTAACATCTGCTGCCCTACCAGAAAAATTAGTGTTGGCGAAAAAAAAATCAAAACAACAAACATTGGATCACTAAAGGCATTTTGGTTTCTAGAGAAAAATTAAAGTTTTTCTCGGAAATTAATAAAAATACTTCAAAATGACAACTTCAAAATTTTTTTTAGGAAAATATAAAAGCATTTACAGAAAAGTGATCCAAGCTGCAAAAAGCATATGATGTCTCTAAATCAATTCTCTCTTCCAAAAACATTTCAAAAACAACTTGGAGCATCATTAACAATAAAACAAAAGTTCACAAGCAAATCAAAATTAAAATTGGGGACAAACTTGAGGAAGATGCAACTGAGATTGCGAACCAGTTTAACGGGTTTTTTCGCAACCGTTGCTGGTGGGCTGAGTCCTCGACCATCTGAACCTCAAGTACGCCCCTCGCGAAGACAGAGCCCCACAGACTCCATGGTGTTGGCGCCTGTTGTTTGAGGATGAGCTTAAACGAATTATTCAGCAGCTCCCAGCCAAAAAATCAAACGATTTAAATCTTATGTCAACATGGCTCATTAAAAGTGTCTTCAAGCACTTAGTGAGACCATTAACCCAACTGATAAATTCTTCATTCCAAAGTGGAGTTTTCCCCTCCCTCCTGAAAGTCGCTAAAGTTGTCCCAATATATAAGAAAGATGATCCGCTGTCTATCAATAATTATAGGCCTGTCTCAATTTTGCCAGTATTGAGCAAAATATTTGAAAAACTTTTTTCTCATAAGAATGCTTTCTTTTTTTGGACAAATACAATCAGTTCTCTGATGAACAATTTGGGTTCAGAAAGTGGCAAATCGACAACTGACGCAGTTGTTAGTCTTGTTGATATGATTGTGGAGGGATAGAAAATCGGAAACACACAAATGAGTGTGTTTCTTGACCTGTCCAAAGCATTCGACTGCGTTGACCATAACACACTGCTAGACAAACTGGAGTCTCATGGCATTCGAGGCGTGCCCCTTGAATGGCTTAGCTCATTCCTAAGCCACAGATCCCAAGTTGTCCAAATTTCAAATCAACTGTCCAGGCCAATAAAACTGAAATATGGTGTCCCACAGGGATCCATACTCAGTCCTGGTGCTTTTCCTGCTTTATGTCAACGACATAGGATCATCACTTCGGCATGGAAAACTAGTGCAGTATGCTGATGATACGACTCTCTGTTTCAGTGGGAAAATCCAGTGAAGTTTTGGAACAACAGGCTTTTGTTGACATCAACAACTGTGTCCAACACTTCAAACAGCCTCAATCTCACAGCAAACTCATCAAAATCAAATGTTTTGAATTTCTCTTTGCGTGTGGTGGAAAACCTTAGTGAACCCGCAGTTTTTCTTGGGGGACTCCACACTGGACGAAGTCTGCTCTTCAAAATTCCTGGGAATACACCTTGATAGAGGGTTGACCTGGAATGATCATATTGACCACGTTTGTGCCAAAAATTTCCTCAGGAATTTTCGTTCTGAGGTCTTTAGCAAAATACTGCCCGAGTCAGGTACTGATAACGGCGTATTACGGCTTGATTTATCCCCATCTGTCCTACGGTCTGGTTCTGTGGGGAGCGAGTGCAAACACTCACTTCCAGAGAGTTTTCAGACTTCAAAAAAAATCGATTCGAATCATCGCAAAAATCAATTACAGAGAGTCGTGCAGGCCGGTTTTCAAGAAATTGCAGCTGTTGACGTTGCCGTGTCTCTACATTTTAGAAACAACCATGTTTTGTATGTACAAATGTGCCTTAACCAGAGGGCCGGGACATACACATGTATGAGACACGAGGCAGAGAAAACTACCGTACGGGAAGACACAGAACGGTAGTTTGTGAAACACTTGCCTTCGCAAGCAGGTGTTAATTTCCTCAACAGACTGCCCAACTCTATAAAAAACTACCCCAACGCCCAAGGCGTTCAAAGCTCGTCTCAAACGCCTTTTGGTGTCGCATGCATTTTATAATGCAGATGAGTTTTTTGAATTCGACTGGGAGACCACACAATTGGAATGACTGACTCCAAATGTTTGAAGTGGGTTTCATTGGCCAGGAATGAAAGATGCGTGATTGTAAAAACTGTATGTTTTGAATGAGGTAATGTGGTATGAATGTTTAAAATTTTAGAATTACTCGTACAATATTGACGTTTGCTATGCAACTCATACATGTTGTCCTTGCAATAAAAGAATTTGATTTGATTTGATTTGACCTCGGCATTATAATAGATGACAAGCTATCTTGGAATCCATACATTGACGATCTCTGTAGTAAGCTTAACTCCAGTATTTCTGCTCTTAAACGAGTAAAATGTTCTTGTAACCAAGATACTACCAGAACAGCATATTTCTCTCTAGTTGAGTCTCACCTGAGGTATGGATTATTAGCATGGGGCAACTCTTCAGCAAGAAACAGGGACTGTATTCTAGTTCTGCAAAAAAAGGCTATTCGAATATTAGCAGAACTAACTCGTCACGAGTCATGCCGTCAGGCCTTTGAAGAACTTGGAATCCTGACAGTGGTCTCACTCTATATTTGCGAGGCCACCTGCTACACAATAGCTCAGACACCTGACCACCTCGGTAACATAAGAATAAGAATAAGAATATTTATTTGCCATTCGGCCATAGTAGCAATAGACATCGTCAGGTGTTTAATTTACTTAAAACTAAAAAAAATACGGTTTGCCCAGGCACTGGAAATTGACAAACTTAACAGTTTAAAAATATTTTAACAACAACAACAATAAAAACAAGTTAAAAATAGCAAAAATAACAAATATATAGCAACAGCCTTGTCACACAACAATAAAGCAAGAGCTTACGTCATCAAACCAGCAAGGTGCGTCAAAAAGCAAAACTTAACAATTCTAAAATGAATATAAACAGTAACAAAAAAAGACAAAATAAATTAAAAAATAATAACAGCCATGTGATTAACAGCAAGTCAGAACAATAACAATAAAAGAAACAACAATAACAAGTCAAAATATAGAGTCAGCAATATCACAGTCCATGAACTCATTTAAAGAATAAAAAGGGTGGTTTACTAACCAGTCCATCAGCTTTCTCTTGAAACTCTTTATATCAACTGTATGGGCTTTATGGCCTAATTTATTAAAAAGTGTAATTGACATTGCATTGGCATTTGACTGTGTTTTACTAAGTCTAGCAAAATCTTTATTTATTTTATAACTATTTCCAATATTGTAGGAATGAAGACTACCTCTTATAACATAATCACCTAGATTAGATTTCACATTGACAACAAGTAAATAAATATATAAACAAACAACAGTGGGTATAGACTCTCTAATGAATAACGGCTTACAACTAGTTCTTTGGTCTGAGTCAGTGAGCACTCGTACAGCTTTCTTTTGGATTAACAGAACTCTATGTATTTCTGAACCATTACCCCAAAGTTGGAGCCCATACAGTAAAATACTGTTGAAAAAGGCAAAATAAGCACTCCTTAGATATTGCTTAGGAACATTTTTCTTTAGTTGCCTCAACAAAAAACCACTCTACTAAGCCTTCCACATACATAGTTAATATGATCTACCCATGATAGCTTATTATCTAGATAGATGCCCAATAGCTTAACACTATCAGAGAAAGTACTGGGGGAACTCATGTTTTTCAGTGTAAAGCAAATATTTTGTGTTTTGAGATCATTTAAAACAAGTTGATTGGCATTAAACCAGTTTTTAGCATACACAACATTTTCATCCATAGAAGTGGCTAAGCTATTTATATTAGAGTTAGAACTAAAAAAAGTGGTATCATCTGCAAACATTATCACGTTAGCTTGAACATTGTGAGGGAGATCATTCATTACAACTAAGAACAGCAAGGGACCCAGGACCGATCCCTGTGGTACCCCATACTCAACACAACGCGAAGTAGAGAGAGAACCTCCAACACTTACCCTTTGTTCACGTCCCGTTAGGTATGACTCAAATAATGCCAATTCAGTACCAATTATACCATAGTGAGACAATTTAGAGAGCAGTAGGTCCCTAGGAACGCAGTCAAAAGCCTTGGTTAGATCAAAAAGAGTAGCCACGGTGGAGGCCATGGCTTCAAAACTATTTATTACAGCTTTCACCAGGACTTCAACTGCATTCACGGTGTTTCTACCTGCTCGAAAGCCAAACTGACAATTTGAAAGAATATTGTTACATTTGAAAAAATTACTCACTTGGTTGTTCATGACAATTTCAAGGAGTTTTGAAAAAATGGGTAACAAAGAGATGGGCCTAAATGAACCAGGTTGGTCCCTGGGACCCTTCTTGTAAATAGGCACAACCTTGGCCGTTTTAAAACACTTAGGAAATATACCAGTAAACAAACATTGGTTTATACAAATTGTAATAGGTAGCACAATTGAAAAAATAATTTTCTTTAAGAGCTCACTAGATACACCATACGCATCTTTACTTTTGGATGCTTTCATTTTTTTCACCACACACAGCACCTCCTCACATGACACAGGAGACCACTTGAATTGAGTTGCAGCACCAGGAGCCTTGGCAAGAAGATCACCCGCAGATATCTGGCTTGGAGTGATGACCTCTCTCACCTCATCAATACAGTTGATGAAATGGGCCGAAAATACTTCCGGAGATAAGCTGGGGGCATCTCGGGTAGTCGCACCTCTTTGAGCCGCTATGATGGACCAGGCCGCTTTGCATTTGTTGGAGGAGGTGTTTATAAAATCTTCATTAGCTTTAAGCTTTGCCTTTTTCAGCTCACTTTTGTAGTTGTTCCGCATAAAAACATAAGCTCTTCTGGCTGCCTCTGACTTTGTATCCTTAAACATGGTGTTATATGCCATAACAAGGTTTTTAAGTTCGTTCAATTCATCCGAGAACCACTTCGGCCTACATTTCTTAGCAGATTTTGATACTCGTAACTGCTTATGTTTAACAGGACAACAGATATTTAAAAAAACCTAGAAATCTTTCCAGAAATATATCAAACATTGTGACATTAGGCCGAGAATCGGAAAACAGTAAATTAGGCCAGTCTACATCAGCCAGAGATGCAATCAGAGACTCGACATTAGTAGGTGATAGGCTTCTACCTACAATTTTCTCACCGAGGTTCCCTTTAACCACATCATCCAGATAAATAGTAACTTCAATAGTGTTATGGTCAGATAAGCATTCATCAAGCACCTCGGCTTGGATAGAATGGTCGTTAAGGTTAGACACCACATTATCTATGCAGGCATCAGCCCTTGTCGGTACATTAACCAGCCATCTGCAATCAACTGATCTCAATAAGTCCCTCAATGCAAAAACTATAGGCCCACTGTCCCTCACCTCGATGTTCCAGTCACCGCACATAATTATAGGGCAATTAAGATTGATCAGATAGACGAAAAACTTCTCAAACAGCTCCATAAAAATTTTTATATCCCCTGAGGGAGGTCTGTATATGGAGATCAACACCAGCTTAAGGTCTACAATAATTATGGCAGACATTTCAATGTTCATTTCACTACAGTAGTCACTAGTGTCAATTTCAGTAAAATTAATACCATTTCTAACTAGTATGCCCGAGCCACCTCTAATATGCTGCCTTCGACAGAACATATTAGCTTGTGTAAAGTTCTGAATAGTAATCAAATCACGAGTATCTTCTAAACACCAATGTTCACTGACACATAAAGCTATAAAGCGAGAGTCAGACAAGTTAACATCGAGCATTTCTACTTTGTCATTTAATGATTGAGCATTTAGATACAAAATACTAGATTTAACAGTCATTTTCGGAGGCACATCCATTACGTTTATAGGGGTCAGATGGTGACGATTTAATGTTAGGCCTGTCTAACCCCATTGTACACCTAAAAAATCTACAGGACGTTTTCTCTGAGATGTAACAAACTTACTTACAAGAATTCCTTCGTCCCAGAAGTCCGGGCTTAGTAAAACATGTTCAAGATTCTCACAAACACCAATCTTAAAGGACTTGTACCCATCGTATTTGGGTTTGAGTTCAATACAAATAAAATCATCTACTTTAGATTGGGTTAGGAACGCCTCCATATCTTCTTTGGTAGTTAGTGCATCTAATCGGGATACAAAAACCCAAGATCTTTTAGAAGCCACTTTTAGCTTAGTTTCACCATTACATTTGGTCCCTACAATTGGCTTGTAACTATTAGGTTCTTTCCCATAAGATAAAGATTTCACCTGACGAGTCTTAGGCCTACTTCTTCTTCCTTGGTGGGTCACAAAACCATCATTGATGGTTTCATCACTTTTGTCTCTAGGTGGGGTAGGGTTTTGGTTTTCTTTGTTAGCCCTGGTATTGTCCGCTACATTGGCTTTTAGTTGCAACGAACTATTCATTACCACCCTGGAGTACGATAAAGATGATTTAACATGATTATTACCAGGCCCATCCTGTTGTTCCATCACGTTCTTCTTAGGATATTCTTGTCCGTTATCACTTAGGTTAGACTTAGCACAACTAGGCATATCTTCATATCTTAACGGACGATCCTTAGGCCCTGTCATTTCCGATACTGCTAAGCATTCGCTTGTATTACCTAAAGAAACCAAGTTATCATATTTGGCTCTAATAGCGACCAAGTCTTCTTTCACTCTAACATATTGCTGGAAGAGTGCGTCCATTCTCTCACAAAGAGCAACATTACTCAAACTAAGTTGATCAAGTTGGTCCAAGACAATATTTAGAATAATTGGCCAGTTACTGGCTTCGTCTATTTTATCTGTTTTACTGAAAAACATGTTTACTCTCTTACGACATGTGACACAAAACCACTTTATATGGTCGGAAATGTAATTAATATTCAGACATAGATCATTTTCTACATCCACACAGGACGGATGGTATTGGGATGAGCAAAAACCATCACAACACAGAGCAAGGCTCACATCAATACTTAATTTGCATTTACCACATAACAAATCACTATCTTGGCCATTTATGCCCGTCTTGCTAGGTATTTCAATCCCATTACCACTTCTGGTTTTCATAATTTGATTTTCAATAAAGGCCGTTGTAATAGTGAAAATTTTAAATATGACAGTTCTCGTATTTTGCGAGATCTCACACTGCAAACAGAATTGGAAGTTCACGTCTTTTACGAGACCACGTCAATCTCCAAGACAACAAGATTTTACGAGATCCGCCAGCCTAACCCTATTTGAAAAACGATGGCTTACAAATTGTAGAATAAAAAAATCAGAGATGGGAAAAATTAAATTTATAACTCTTGCTAAGTCTTAACACATTAAATATGGTGTAAACCAAAAAAAAGTAATGACAACAGTTGGATTTGAACCCAGAACTTTCAGTATAGAAGTCCTCAATTATATCATTGAGCTATCAGATCTGATACACTGGTCAGTTACAGGTGCATAACAATATCATTACAATGACATGTGAGATAAGAAGTTTGTCAACAAACAATACAAAGGTCAGTTCTGGTCACTGCACTTATCAGTTCTTCTGGCCTTATCTCTAGACCCTTCTTATCTGCTTTTAAGAGTACAGACCAAATAGAAATATGAAAATAATTGTATAAAAAACTCAAATTTTGCACCTTCTTGTAAATTGTTAAAAAAATACACTATACAAAAATGTTGAGAATTACTTACTGATCACCTTAATGCAAAATGTATATCATAATACAACGAAAAAACCAATTATATTCACTGAAAATTATAGAGCAGATCCTGTATACAACTTGCACACATAGTGGAACCTTAACAATCATAACTATAACACAAGAAACGCATATGACTATGTCCTGCCAACGCACCACCTCACTCTGTTTGAAAAGAAACCTACCAACATGGGAAGAAAACTTTTCAACCAACTCCCAGAAGATCTGAAGAGATGTAGAGAAGATAAGAACTTCATGACATCGCTCAAGAAATCTTTTTACACCCAAGAAGAATTTTTCAATGCCTGACTATTTATGGTAACATTTCTGTACCATATATAAACTTAGCTTCATCACCTTTTTTCAACTCTAACTGTTACCTATTTATATCTTCTTGACTGATTTCAACTAAGCTATTATTGTATATACAATTTTAAGATATGAAATGTACAAATGTTTAATAACGACGCCATTACTGTACTCTATGTCCATGTAAATAAAGAATTTTGATTGATTGAACTGCGTTGCTATGGGGTCAGTCAGAATTTGCTTATTTCGTTTTGTTTTTATTCTCATTTTTGTTATAGGGCATGTCATATCTATTGCGTTAGAAAGAATACCGCTAAAACTGTTGTAAGACTCCTCTGCATTCGTTGAGCTAGACTGCTGTCCAGTTTTGCTGGTGAAGGAGAGCTTTTAACTTAAGCAAATTTCTTGTACTTATGTTTCTGCGTTCAGCCGATGGTGGTGGGGGTAAGTGGTTATCCAAGTTGATGGTGCAGAGCTGTCCGGTGTGGTCTGAGATTGCTGTGTTTAAAACCTTAACATGTAGCTTTTCTAGCTGCAGGTTAGTGCGTACACAGTCTATGGATGTTCTGGAGGTTGGTGTGATTCTACTGTATGGGAGGTCCAGTCTCTGGATGTTTTAACTAGTCAAGATTTCTGTCATTAGGATGTAGTCATTCTTTTTTGCCTTGCTGTCAATATTAATGTCACCCATGATTACTACTGGGTTGTTAGTTGGTAAGCGTTCTAATGCGTCAGATACAACATCCAGACCCATCTCCAATTTTCCTTTAGTCCTGTAAACCCCAACTAGGTAGAGACTGGACTTGTCAAGTTCAATCTTAGCAATTGCCACTTCACATATCACTTCTATACTGTATTCGTAAGTGTCAATTGTTTCAATTTGACATTTTAAAGTGTCATTTGTGAATATAGCAACTCCTCCCTTCTGATGGTGCTTTCTGCAGTATTCTGCTATCAGTGAGTATCCTATTAGTCTTGTGTTTGACAATGTGTCTTTTGTCAGTCCATGTTCCGTCACGATCAGGTCAGGTTTTAAAATGTTAAAGAGGGTGTTCAGGCGTTCGATTTTGTTTGCAATTCTGTCTGTGTTTTGATGTAGGATAGTAAGGGATTTATGTTTCACCTTCTCTGGCACAGGGCTGTGTTGTATTGAACTGTTTAGGAATTGATTCCTTGGTCCTAATGGCTGCCTTTGTGGTTGATGTAAAACTTCCAAATTGTCATTAATTCCATTCATTGTGTCGTTCTCATCCATCAAATTGAACAATGAAATCTGCTTTTGTAACCAGTTTCGGGCAATGCTCTTTAAATATTTGGCTAAATGACCTGCTTGTCTGTCCTATGTAAAGACTAGGATAAATTAAACAAGTTTGTTTATAAACGCTGGTTGAGCGTTTTTGTCTGAGTTCTGAGATTTACAGCCCAAAATGTTCCTGGTGTGGTTTGTTGCCTTGAAGACTAGGTCTACACCATGGGATTTAAGGTCTTTTTTAGTGCAATGCTGTATTGTCGGACTGTACTAAATGCATATGTAATTTTTGTCCTGTTTTTCATTTCTCGTCTATTAATGAGTAGTGCCTTTTCTTTACTATTTTTGCCACCATAGTGTTGTTATAACCATTAGCCTTGGAAATATGTTTTATGACATTTACTTCTTGGTTATAATTGCTTACATTCAGCGGTACTTTGAGAAGTCGGTAAATCATGCAATTATAAGTGGCCATTTTTTGTGTACGGATGATATGAAGTAGAATCATTTGATGTTGTATGTTTCTGATAAGTACTGTATTCAAAATTATTGTTGGTTTATCTAGAGTGAGGTCTAAAAATTCAGTTGATTTGATGTTTAGACAATAGACAAATTCTTTATTGACATATCAATTGAGAATAGTACATTGCATCATATAGTACATATCATGTTTCTGTTTCAATAGTGAAACAGATTAGGGGCAATTTTGTTTTAGTATTTATTGAAGATATCTAACTGGCGGACATTAAAATCAAACAGTATAATGGTGTCATCTACATATCTATGGTAAAACAGTATTTTATTGTATTTATTCTGATCAGACATTAAGTATTAGTTTTCTATATGATTAAGATATAAATCTGATACAAAGTCAGATAATGAGGAGCCCATTGCCAATCCTTCATGTTGGGTCCAAAATTACCATTAACTCAAAATAGTTGTTTTGAAACCTCTTTCAGAATAAATGAATGAATTAGTTTATTTCCAAGAAGAACTTACAATATATACAGTACATAAAAGACACAAATTATAATTTTTACTATAGAAAGGAACAAATAAAAGTAACTAAACAAGTTTCTTATAATACATTATTATCTTATATGCCTAAGGACAGGCTGCTCTAAGGAAATGGGTTTACATAGGCAATAGTGGCCTCTCCTCAAGATAAAAATAATTACATTTTTTTCAAAAAGTATGATATGTAACTATCATTGTTTGGTCGAACCGATCAATGCCACGACACTAAACTATATGCAGCCAATATCAATATAATATCTGGAGTCAATGTGACGGAGTGTGTCTGGGGGGGGGGGGGGGGAGGTAGCGGTCAAAACAGTCCATACTTGGTCACAATCAGTGACTCAGCCTCTGGTACAGCTAAGTTAAAAATTATGTTATTTATGCATTTTTTGTAATAAAAATTGAGGGTGCAGAAAAAATAGTAGTGTTTCAATTTGATGAAATATTTTGATACAAAATTTTTGGGATGTAGTGTCAATTAATAGTTGAGATTGATTTATTCACTCTGAGATATCGAATTCCTGTACTATTGGAATAGCAGGTACTATGTGAATGTGAGACTGGAGGAAAGAGGTAATTTTAGTTTCTCTGTATAGAGCGTCAGTTGGGAATTAGTTTTAAATCCGATTTTTAATACAGTTTTTTTAAGAATATTGAGTATTATTTTGTATGCACCCTCCTAAGCGATTATTCCAAAAGAGAGCAGCAATATTGGACATACGCATAGTACGACAATCTGACCTCTCACATGCTTAGAACAGTATGTGACCATTTTTGGGGCAGAGAGTGAATCCCTTCCAGTTAATTATGGTGTAGTACCGGGCAGTACTCTGGGGCCAATTTTATTTTTAATATATATTAACATCTCTAAATTTAACTTAATGAGAAAATTTTTCCTATTTGCAGATGACACTACTATTTGTTCGTTCAAAAACATCGGAAGAAGCTTTGAGAGATCTCCATATGCTAAAAAATTGTTTGATCAAAATGTTCTTTCTTTAAAAATTTTAAAAACTAAGTTTATGCTACTCTTACTGTCTTAAAATCAGATTACTTTCTTCAAGATTATTTCTTAAATAAAAGATTTATTAGATTTTTTAATTAAATTTTAAATAAACGAGCAAAATGTTTGTGCTCAAGAATTCATATCAACAAAACCTAAAACTGAACTCCAGTCTCAGTGAATAAGATTGCCGGTGAGTAGAGTGGTGTGTACGATTAACGCAAGTGGGAAGAGCATTGTCAGGGACAGTGGCAGTGGCATTGGCAGTAATAGTCAAAGCAGTATTGTAGTGGTCAGTAAATACTTGTCTGGAACACTGCTGATTTGATGTTGTTCGTAACATGGTATCTGACAAATATGTGACCCAGGCAAGACGTGCTGTGATCTGTCACTCATGTTGGTTTGTCTATACACTTTACTAGTCCTGCACCGATTAAAATGTTTAAATAGCTGTCAGTTATGAAGTCATTTTTTGCAAGTCAATATTTATATCTCCAATAAAAATATACATTACATTTTTAGGTATTTTGCCATAGTATTCTTGCAAGTCCGTTAAAATTTGTGCAATATTACTGTCAAAAGTCCTACTAGAAGATTGAACTGTTTGTTGCTGTATGTAAAGTCCAAAGCGATGCCATGCATGTCTCCCAAGGTTATCTGTCCAGAAGTAGTTGACAGTATTTTTTGTTTATAAATATTATAATTCCATCGTTCTTGATTTGTTTTGTAGTAGTGCTCAAGAAGTTAAAACTCAATTTTTGCCCCTAACCATTAAGTACAAAAACAGAGTTCGATGGAATAAGATCGAAGCTGCCTGATTTCACTCACAATATCAACACTAGAAATTATGATATTGTTAAGGAAACAGGATTTTTCCAGACATTTTCTATCGTTCAGTGAAACAAAAAATCAGTAACACTATTTTTTTTATATTTGTCACTAAATATAAAAAACAATTCACTGAAAAATGACTGACTGAATGATGGCAAATGTCTGGAAAAATCCTGTTTCCTTCACAATCCTTTCATCGTCAAAAATAAACTACAAACAAAGAAATGATATTGTTATTTTAACAAAAACCAGGTTAGATCTATCGTTGTGACAGATCAACTTATACTAGTAACAAGAGTTCAGGAGGAGGTGTTCTGATTGCTCTCCATGCTGATTTTACCTTATATTGGATTTTGTCACCCTGCAGAGAACTTGAAGCAGCTTTCGCACTGGTCACTATGAGCAATTTTTTCTCTCTTTTAGTTTGTGGGGTTTACATACCACCTAGTGAACAATTAACTAAATATCATGTATTCTGTGACACATTCGAGTGGATAACTGTGGAAACCAAAACTAATCTGACAATACTTTGATAGCTGGCAATTTTAACCTCATCAACAAAAATCCTGATGCTTCAAAAAACATTATTTATGATATTGCTAACATCTATGATATGAAAGAAATCAATACTGTATTGAATGATAGAGGTGTATCTTTGGATCTAATTTTTTCTGACTTGCCATGTACAGAAGAGAAATTCCATCCTGCTTTGGACGTTGTCCATTGCCTCTCTTGCTGTACCACAGAAGAGTAACACTTGTGCATACATATACAATTATAATAAATGCAACATTAACAGGGTTAAGACTGAGATAGACTGTCTTGCGGAGGAACTGTGTCTGCGGGACAATACTGGTATTGATGAGAAGTTCAAACTCTTCATGCACAAACTAAACCGTCCTGTAAGGAAACACACTCCGCTTAAGCGTGTCTGTCTATTCCCTTTCCTACTTGGTTTAACAAGGATCTCAAAACCCTTGTTATAAAAAAAAGACTCCACACAAGGTATAAAGTCAACTCGTCTTTACTGTGATTATATGGATTTCTCAAGAGTTCAATCTTTATCCAAATCTAAGTCAGAGGAAAGTTATACATCATATATTTCTCATGTTGATAGCATAATTCCTACTAATCTTTTAGAGCCATTTGAGCATCCTGAGGAGATCATCATCTACCCCATCCAGAAGTAAACTAGTATGCTGACGATACGGTCCTCCTCCTTGGCCAAAAAGAACCAGAACAACTTGAAATAGCAGCATACACCGCACTAAACAAGGCAATACAATACAGCCAACAAAATGATCTTGTTATAAATGAGAATAAAACGAAGCAGTTGGTCCTAGGAAGACACAAAGAAACAACAGGAAGGCTACCAAATCTGGAGGAAATTACTACAGGGTGACTGCCGGGAACCGGACGAATTTGCAACAGCTGTTACATTGTTGTTACACGTTCTAGGGAGATTGAGGTTATGTCATTGTTTTGAGTGAGCTTTACCATTTTAGTCACGATGGATCAGTGGTCAGTTCAGCATCGTGTTTTTGCATATGACACATTTATTAAAAATGGCGAATCCGTTATCAAAACACAGCGTATCTTCCGACGCCACTTTAATATTGCGCGAAATGACACGGTTCCAAGCCGGAATACATTGCTAAGATGGGTGCACAAGTTCAGAACAACAGAAACAGTATCAAAGAAAAAGCCACCCGGTCCAGCAAGAACAGTGAGAACACCAGACAACATCGCTAGAGTGAGAACTGCTTTGATGAGGAGCCCGGGTCGCTCTGCACGAAGACACGCACAAGAGCTACGCATGAAGCGCGATTCTGTCAGAATAATTTTAAAATCAGATTCGAAATTTCATCCCTATAAAATACAGGTGGTACAGCAACTGAAAGAGAGGGACTATGGACAAAGAGAAGATTTCGCAGTACGTATGCAGGTGTTGTTTACTGATAATCCTGATGTAATGATGTTAATGAGCGACGAAGCTCACTTCCACTTAAACGGTTCAGTGAACAAACAAAACTTACGATATTGGGCTCCTGAAAATCCATGTAACTTTCATGAAAAACCACTCCACTCTCCAAAAGTAACGGTTTGGTGTGCTGTAGGCCACTTTGGGATAATTGGTCCGTATTTTTTTGAGGAAAATGGAGTCACAGTGACAGTGAATTCAAGATGGGGCTACAGCGCATACTGCCGCTGCATCGATGCGAGTTGTGAAGAAGATGTTCCCTGGCAAGTTGATTTCACGTTTTGGTGACGTGCCGTGGCCGCAGAGGTCACCAGATTTGTCGCCCTGTGACTATTTCTTATGGGGGTATTTGAAAGCTCGTGTCTATGTTCACAAACCATGAACATTATTGCAGCTAAAAGATGCAATCACCGAAGAGGTGAATTTGATTGGACAAGACATGTTGATGAGAGTGCGTAATGATTTTCTCCAGAGGTTGGAAACCTGTATCCATGTTAACGGCCATTACATGCATGATATCATCTTTAAGAAATAAACCCAAACTAGGATAAAAGGTTCCATAAAACATGTTTTTTGAAATGGTATGTTTTCACCAATATATATTCCACAATTAAATAATTTTACTACATAAAATAAGGTTGTACTATTCATTTAAAATACGTCCGGTTCCCGGCAGTCACCCTCTACTTCAAAGTACCTGGGTATATTAATTGATGACCGTCTTGCTTGGACTGACCACGTAGATTCCCTTTGCAAGAAGCTAAGCATAGCACTGTATGTAATCCGCAGAATAAAAAATATTAGTGACACAGCAACAGCAAAGATAGCTTACTACGCCCTCTATAAATCTAACCTCCGGTACGGGATTGCGGCATGAGGGGGCACTACAACAAGCAACTTGCAGCGGCTCCTAGTCCACCAAAAAAGAGCAATCAGGGTTCTAAAAGGTCTCCAGCCTAAAAAATCCTGTCGTCAAGCCTTTGCAGAGTTGAAAATACTCACTGTAGTGAATCTTTACATCCTGGAAGCAGTCTCTTTTCTCCACCTCAAGTCACCCGAAGCAGCAAAAACCGGTGCCCAAATTCACAGCTACAACACCAGACATGCCTCTAGCTACCAACTCCCTGTATACAGACTGGCAGCACAGAAAGGAAACCGACATACGCTGGAGGCAAGTTATGGAATGCCCTTCCAGAGGACCTGAAGAAGACCAGCAGGCTGCAGTTTGGACAACTCCTGAAGTACTGGCTGGCTAAAAGAACATCCTTTCTACCAACTTGATGAATTTTATCAATGGACTGACAATGCCTAACCATTGAATTTTAACATGTATTTCTATGACCCTTGTTCTTATCTCTATGATAATGTATAAAAGAATGTCAATAAACAATAGGAGAACTCATGTTAAATGAGAAGCTGCAATTAAACTCCTATTATTTATCCAACACAATACTCCAATGTAACATGCGCCTCGCCAACCAACCGATCAGTTGATAAAGTCAATGTATCGGGAACTAGAATTGCCTAGTGTCAGTTGTCCTGTCTTCTTCCATACGCGATGATGTATCATATTAAATATTCGTGTGTGATAGGCCAATCAAATTTTATGAGTTTCAATATTTATTTATATATTTGTTGTGTTTTGAGCTGTGCTCTTAAATTTTTAAACTATGACGACTTCAGATGGATAATCTGAAGGTGAAACTATAATAGTAGCATTGACTCATGTTTGGCAAAGGTATCTGTTAATGTAAATACTCAATTCGCAGTTCATGGCTGTAATAAGGTGGAAAGTAACCAACCGATACATTAATAAACTATAAGCTAGATTAAGGGCTGTAAATTCAATAACTTTGTTTGTTGGGTTAAACAATACAATAGAACAATAAATTAACATATGTAAAATACACACACAATAAATAAATATAATAAATAAAACAGCATCTGAAACGTATAGGTATAGTACAATTAATTTTCTTAACAACAACTTAAATTACCTTTGGCTTCTGCAACCTCCATTATATAAGTAAACAACCTGGTTTTTCTTAAAATCCACAGAGAATGTTTTTTCAACAAAAAATCAATTGTTAGCCATGTTAATTGTGGTGGAGATCAAAATGAGAGGGTATTGGAAGAATTAAAAATATGATACAACTTTTTTTTCAGATTATATATTTTCTAGGTTGGTACACATAAAACTGACCCACACTAATAGTTGTTTCAACATTGGACAAAAGACTGAAAGTCACCACATGATATGGGTAGCCTGCGCTGATTTAAAATTTATTTAAGTTTCTGATGGTTGAGGATTGTGCCAGGTTATGTGCTTATACAGTGCAAATTGGCTCTCAATTTCTGGATTAAAACAGGCTAGCATGTTGAAGTGGCTCTCAATGTCTGGGTTAAAACAGGCTAGCACGTTGAAGTGGCTCTCAATGCCTGAATTAAAATAGGCTAGCATGTTGAAGTGGCTCTCAATTTCTGGTTTTAAACAGGCTAGCATGTTGAAGTGGCTCTCAATTTCTGGATTAATACAGGCTAGCATGTTGAAGTGGCTCTCAATTTCTGGATTAAAAAAGGCGCATGTTGAAGCATGTTGAAGGCTTTCCATATTTCAATGTACAATATTTTATTTAAAAAAATAATACTTTTTATTACACCATCACATTGAACTTAAAAAATAATAATGTGTTTCTCATAAATATTTTGACCGTATACATTTTTTGATAAATTTAAGTCAAAAGGAGGGATATTCCTTGTCTATACGCTAGGTTCTCTAGTAGGTTGTCTTGCAGCATTGCAGTTTTAACTAGGAGACACTTGAAATGCCATTTTTCCAGCTAACATAGACGTTTATAAAGACTGTCCAAACATTGAAGGGACTTACACTCCAAGTCCTCCTTTGTTCTACTGTGCTTGAGGTCTTTCATCTTGCTTAAGGAGTTAGCTTGCTCATCTAAATATCATATACTAGGTCTCTTCAGATTGGCAGATCTGGTCTGCTGAAGTTTGACTGTGTATACGTATATCGCTGCGTCTAATTTATGTTGATCGCCGTTATTACCGGTGAATTGTATTACCGGTGTTGTCTGGTAGTTTTGTCGAGATCCGGCGCGATGGTTTTGTTTGTCGACGGCGCTGGACATTTGTGAGTAGTTGAATGTGACTAACCAGATTGAACACAGCAGGCCGCAGTGAACTCGTTATCTGTCAACGCTGCCATCCTACGCGCAGGCAGTGTGCGCCGTTGCCAACTGCAGCCGCTGCCGCTTAATTGTTCCAGCTTGTGACTAACTGCTGTACGGCCAGACAGTTAAATCACTGAACAACTCTGATAGTCAAGATTTGTATTTTATGTCAAATAATATCATGAAACAAATAATAAGTAGCATTGTTAGTCCTTTGACTATCTGTATAAACAATAATGTCTGCTAGAGAGAAAGTTTTCCAAGGAACTTAAAGTCTCTCATGTCTGTCCGGTGTTTAAGAAAGGTTCTAAAGATAAACCAGAAAGTTTTCGTCCTGTTTCAATTGTTCCCATTTTCTCTAAAGTATTTGAAATCATTATCCATGATCAGTTAAGTAGTTTCTTTGAAAGTAATTCTATTTTGTCTAAATTTCAATTTGGTTTCCGTAAAGGGAGAGCGACCATGGATGCCATAGATGAATTGGTTTGCCAAGTGTTGTAAGTGTTCGAGAACAGGTTCTTTGCTCAGGCAACTTTATGCGACCTCAGTAAGGCCTTCGACACAGTATGTCATAATGATCTATTACTGAAGCTTGAATACTATGGTATACATGGATCTGCTCTGAGCCTTCTCAAATCCTATCTTGATAGCCGCAGACAGAGAGTGTGTATCAATGGAGAGTGGTCACAGGATATTGAACTCGAGTTTGGAGTACCCCAAGGTTCAGTTCTTGGCCCTCTTCTTTTCTTGATTAGTATTAATGATCTACCTTGTAATATCAAGACCAAAACATTTTTGTACGCTGATGACACGTCTTTTATAAGCGTAAGTAATAGTATTAACGACCTTAAAAATACTGTCCATTCTGTGATGGCTGATGCATCTGTATGGTTTCAAACAAATGGCTTTTATCTTAACCAAAATAAAACTCAAAATATTGTGTTTACCTTAAGGCCTTTTGATCCAACTGACACTAATCTAGTAACTGTAAATGATGTAAAATTGTTGGGTGTTGTCATAGACAATCAGCTTACCTGGGGTAGTCATGTAGACCACATTGTACCCAAGTTATCTCGAGTGATATATCTTTTAAGGCGTTTAAAATCACTTGTTACCTTAGACTATCTTAGAGTGGTTTACTTTGCTTATTTCCAGTCTGTTATTAAGTATGGTCTGTTATTCTGGGGAAATTCAGGTCGGTTAAGTGAAATTTTAATTCTTCAAAAGAAAGCTGTAAGAATCATTGCTAATGCTGAACGGCTTGACCACTGTAAACCTATTTTTAAAGAACTTAAAATTACTACTATTGTAAATTAATCTTTATATTTTCGATCTTGTTGTATATGCTTTAACAAATCTTTTGACTGGTTGTTTAACGAGGATGTTCATGCTCATAACACGAGAAATAAAAATAATTTATCCTTTGTACACTGCAGGCTAAGTAAAACCTTGAAAAGTCATACTGTTTTGTCAAAGAAAGTTTATAATAAGTTAAGTCACCTCATTAAAATGTACAATACTCAAATCTTTAAAAATAAGTTAGTAGTGTGGTTGTTGAAGAACCCATTTTATTCTATGAACGAATTCTTTACATGTCAAAGTATATATTTTTAATTTTGTACAGTAGGGTATTTTTAACCTATACAATAAATTTTAATGTCAAATATTTTTAACTAGGCCTATTTGTTTTATTTAAAAATTTTATTTGTAATCTTGTTATCTATATAAAACTTGTTAATTTCTCTAAATGTTTTAACGAAACTTGTTATTTTTATTGTTATTTAATTTTAATATGTTGTGTGTTACTTATATTGTTTTTAACGTAAACCTAAAAAAATGCTAAATTTTTTGTTAGGCTATTTTATAATTATTGCTAAAATGTTTGAATTTTCAATTAGTTTGTAACCCAAACTAGGACTTATGCCAAGTTTGACTGCTACCAGTTTGTGATTGACAAAACCTGTTGGTAGATAATTTTGACATTGTCAATGCATGTAACTGCCTTACGACAATAAAGAGAGATTTGATTTCATTTGATTTGAGGTGATGACTTTTAATAATAATTCTGGAACAGTAATTAAAGGCCTTCAGTGTAACATTCTGCTCAGAACAAACCTCTGCATCGCCAAACCAAACACTCAAAGAGTCATTGTGTCTTGATGAAATCGAAAAGTTCAGCAATGTAGTTTTATCTGCATTCACGTCCAAACCATTACTCTGAAACCACTGGACTATTGAATTACACTGAACAAACGTATTCATCTCCATATTGAAACGGCAAGACTCATCAATTACAAGTGATGTGTCGTCAGCAAACAAACACAACAAGCCCCTCGAAACACAACTGCTGAGGTCATTCACATACAAAATAAAGAGGAAGGGTCCTAGTATGGAGCCCTGTGGCACACCCGTCTTGACAATCTGCTCGTCAGAAAAGCATCTTTTCCTAGTATTTACGTCAACGTATGGAATTTCCACAACTTGTCTATGCTTACTCAAGAAAGATGACAGCCATTGATTTGCCAAACCACGCACACCCACTCTGTCAAGCTTTTGGAAGAGAAGTTCATGCGAAACCATGTCAAATGCTTTTCTTAAATCAAAAAAGATACCAGCAGAAAACTTTCCCTCATCAAGAGCTTTAACAACTTTATCCAAGAGATCAAACATTGCCTTCACAGTTGAGCCTCCCTTGACAAAATCAAACTGTTTGTCAAACAAAACGTTATTACTCTCCAGGAAAGCCGTTAACCTTATCAAAACTGCCTTCTCAAACACCTTAGAAAATGTCGATCCGATCGAAATAGGCCTGAAATTATCAGGTTCCTCAACCAGTCCCCTTTTATGCAATGGCTTCACTATAGACAACTTTAAAATGTCAGGAAACACGCCATTTTCAAACGAAAAATTTATTTGACAAATTTGATAAATATTGCAGAGGTTTGTTCTGAGCAGATAGTCAAGATTTTAGGCCTAATTGTCGATAGGAATCTTAGCTTCTCCTTTCATGTAAATTATGTTGCACATAAAGTCTGTGCTGGTATTTTTGTTCTTCGTAGACTTTCATCTTTCAAGGGAACCGATGTGCTTCTGACTTCATATTTTGCATTGGTTTATCATTACCTTTCATACTCAGTTGAGATTTGGGGTTTTGAAAATTGCAGAACAAAACATGTCTTTCTTTTGCAGAAGAAAGCGGTGAGAGCTATTGCTGGCATCCGTCAATTAGAATCCTGCAAATCACATTTAAAGAAGTTCAATATGCTTACTTCTCCAAGTATATATATTTACCACACATTGGTATTTTTTAAGCAAAACCAGGGCATTTTCGAGTCACTAATTCCACAGTCCAGACACTACCTCAGAAATAGCAACAAATTAAATATTCCCCCCATGCAACCTCTTTTTTCAAACATCACTGTTTTTATAATGCCGTAATTTTTTATAATTCTCTTCCTGTGGACCTAAAGAATGTAAATGATGTAACGGTCTTTAAGAGAATACTGAAGGCTTTGTTAATAGAAAAATGTTTCTACACCCTCAGTGAATTTATTGGTAAATAGTCTGTATGTATAGATATAAACTGTACTTGTATTTTTATAATATTTATGACGCAATCCAATGCATGTTATATGTCTGTTTGGAAATAAAGGATATTTGATTTGATATGAAACATCTTTATTATTGACAACGAATTGGCAATTTTTATTATATATATATATATACACTTTTGCCTATGTTGTTGATCGTGGTAACGAATAAACTTACCATTGGCTTCATATAAATCTTTTTTTAATACACTGAACACTGAAGTACCTGTTTAATTAATTATATATCAACAATCATATATCTTATGCACAGCTACTTGCAGACTATGGTTCCATCTGGGTTGTGTTAACATCTCTGACAACTAAAAAATGACCCTAGCAGATATTAACTCTTGGACTGGCAACAACTGTAAAGCGATGATGGGCGAATCCCCAAGACCTGATCGTTACAACCTTCTCTCTCTAATCCCAAACCTGCTTGCCCAATATCACTCAACAGCTCTAACACCATTTAAGAATTTAAAAATAGTCTAATTGAAAATAACTGTTAAGAGAACTCAAGCAGTCAAGAGGAGAAATTAGAAATGGCTGCCTAGCACTAGTAGAAGAAAACAAGCTTTTAAAAGAGGAAACACTCAGGCTAAAAACCAAAGTTAGCATTATGGGAAAAAAACTTGAGGAAATGGAAAACTCAGAAAAGTTACATATTGACAAAATAGAAATCCTGCTACAGCAAAACTCAGATATTCAAGGTCAACTCACTAAGGACAAGAAACTTTACTTAGAAACACAAACTATTTATTTGGGAAATAACTAAAAACTCTGTCTTCTCATTGATAGTTAATGTTAAAAAGATAGCAAAACTATAAAAGTCTGTTTCAATGCTTAAAAGGGAAACTGAAAACCAAGACTCAAAAACAAGCATTCTGAGACACTACGACTCAAACTTCCTCCTCTACTCAAGATAATCAGGTAACTAGAGACAGTTCCATTGAAATAAAAACAAAACTTGAACAAATGGAGATAGCTATTAATAATTTGACCTCAAGATCCAGTCCAAGGTTTAGTGAAAAACTAGAAAACACCCTTACATTACCGATGACAGAGCTAATCCAAACATTGACTTCAGGTAATAGTCAAACTCGTAATAGGAAACTGAAGAATTTGATAGAGAGTAACCCATCCCTGACTTCAGGAATCAGCCAAACCTGTAAACAAAAACTGCAAACCACTTTGACAGATTGCAACAATGTTAGAAATGGGCAAATCTCTACCACAACTGCTATTATCGACCTAGCTGAATATATAATTGACAACACCAACTTATACCTTGATCTCAACATGAACTCATATTGAGTAAACTTCAAAACGTTGGTATTCAACAAACAGCACTCAGTTGGTTTGAAAGCTATTTCAAAGAACGAAAGCAAATACAGTAGTGGAACTGAGGGAAACAACCAATGGATTCACACAATCAGTACAATCTCATCCCCTACCAGTGAGAAGAGGAGTTCCACAAGGCTCGGCCTAAAGTTTTGTTTATTTTATTTATAAATGACTTTCTAGAACACTTGAGAGAAATATTTTAAAATGATCATGTACACAGACGACACAGTTCTGCTTGCAGCAAATATACATACTGAACAACTGGAAATTAACACATACATAGCTTTTCATATGGCTCAAGAATATAGAATGAAAAACGACCTTGTTCTCAACGAGAAAAACATAACAAATGACTCTAGGCAGTAAAAAGGCGCTTGTAACTGAACTACCCAATATCCAAGCAGCTGATGCAGTTAAGCATATTGGCATAATACTTGACAAGAACATGTGCTGGAAAAACCATATAGATAGCCTCTGCCAGGAGCTTAAATGAGCATTGTTTGCATAAAAGAGAACCAAGACAACTAGTACTCATGAAGCCACAATAATAGCATATCACCGTTATTCGAAAGCCACCTTCGTTATGGAATAGCAGTCTGCAGTGGTGCTTCTTCAGGTGGCAATTTCTACAGAGTTCTGGTAATGCAGAAAAAAGCAATAAGGTTAATGGCTAGAATAGGACCTAGAGAGAGCTGCAGAAACATTTAAAAAACTGGAAAATATTGACAATAACATCCATTTACATCCTAGAAACCATACTTTACCGCATAACTAAGGATCTTCCAAAACAAAGAGATCTACACTGTCATTACACTAGACAAGCAAGGGATTACACTGTACCAGTCCATAGAACAGCATTGTTGGAGAAGAAACCATCATATACTGGAATGAAACTGTTCAACAAGCTACCAGATCATCTGAAAGACAACCCAGGATCTATAAAGAGAAACATACAGTGTTGGCTGCAAGATCACGCATACTACACACTCGAGTTCTTATGGAATGATGAATCTTAATTAGACCTCTCATTTAATAATAGAATTTACTTGTAAAAACTGTTTGACTCTTTAACACGTCGATGATATTGTTAATAAAGCATATTGTCTATTGTCTACATAATTTTTGTTGTAACATAAAACACAGGATTTGTATCCATATGTTAAAGCTTGATGTACTAAGCTTATTTTATCACTAAATTAAATACTGTAAATGCTTTATTTTGTTTATAAATTTTATTATATAAATAAATAAGGCCAGGTGCCATCTGATCTTGATAACTACATTTCTACTGTTTTCATGTGATATAAGTTTTTAATTAACCGTGCTGCATTACTAATACTTTTGTTATTTATTTTTCATTAATTTCTTTTTAAAATTTTGTTTTTCTGTTTAAGGAATTTACATGAAGGAAATAATGAACCGGATCATGGAAATAGTTCTCAAATGGCCGACAGACAGCAGAGTACGAGGACTTAATGTATTGGCCAATCTCTTGAGACTCAAGGTAAAAAAACTAGTCCTCACTAATCTAATGATATATACAAAATATTTTAAAACTAACATTCCGCTTTATGTCAAAATCAAGATATACTTTATTCAAGGTCATACATAACGAAATATTTGAGTAAAGTCAAGACAAATTAATTTAACTACGAGGGCTATCCAGAAATATGTATTACGCTTGATATAAACAAAAAAAACAATGTACAGGGAAAGGTTGTATTATATACATGTGAAAGTGACACTAATATACTGTTTTTCAACAAGTAACCTTACAAATTTAGGCACTTATCATAGTGGTGATCTAGTTTTGAAATTTACTGCTTAAGACTTGTAGAAGGTAGGTACATCCTCCCATAGTTCCATGTCGTCATCAAAGCGCAGCCTCGCAAGCCAGGTCTTCATTGTTGGAAATGGGTGGTACGGAGTGAAACATAACCTACTTTCTGGATAGCCCTCATATGTTAAATATAGTACAGAAAAGAACAAAAAATACTTGTGATAACAATACAGAAAATTTTGAAATAACTATAAGTTCTAACCATTTATATTTTTATAATTTCTTGTTGTCTGTTCTCAGCATAGAGTGTCTAAAGAAATGTTTAGAATAAGTATAGTGCTTTCTCAGTTAAATATTGCTTTAGTTTGTATTTAAATTTATTGTAATTTTTTCCCTCTTAATGTCATTTGGTAACAGTGTGAAGAATGTTTTACTCATGAAACTAGTTTTATTTTTTTGAACTCAAATTATGTTTAACCAAAACCACTTGGTTCCAAGTGTTTGTTTAAAATTTGGTTTGTTTAAAATAAAACTTTATTGTGATATTAATTGACAAACTTTATTGTTTCCAAGACGTATAAACTATAAAGATTATAAGCTTTGCAAATAAGTGTTTTACAGTGACTGAATTTTGTTGAACCAAATATAACACTAATGGCCTTTTTTTAGTTAGAATTTTATTTAATTTATGTTTAAAAGTGGCTCATTCCGCATGATAAGTCTGTGTATAAAAAATCTTAAATAGTTTTGAAAGTAGCGAAATCACATGTTTTTGACATTTTCCATAATGCATGAACTCTCGATGACATTGGATTTACTACATTCTCAACATGATTAGTCCGAGATAAATTATAATCGTTTGTTAGTTCCTAAAATATTGTCTGATTTGTTCTAGCTAGCGAGTTCTAATTAATTTGTATATGCAGGTTTAATTCTTAGTTGTTTTGCTTTGTTAACAAATATGCAAAATTGCATTTTTTTGAATTTAATAGAAGATTATTACCATTAAAAAACTATTACCTGAATTAAAGGTCTACTTGGGGTCGTAGTAAATAAAATTAACAATAATATTTGCCTTTACGCTGACGATGCTAATTTATTAGTGACTGGGAATTTATCAATGAAATAAACACAATTGCTACCCAAAATATTTTTCAAATCCAAAATTTCCTTTCAAACAACGAACTATTGCTCAATTTGAATAAAACTAATTTTATGTATTTTAATTGCAAATATAATTAACATGCGATCCTCCAGCCAAACAGCTTGAAGGAGTTGAACTGGAGAGAGTTAATCATACAAAGTTTATTGAATTATATATAGAGAGTAAATTAAATTGGGATTCTCATTTTGATGATGTCGCTAAAAAATTGTTGTCTGGTCTTTTTGCCTTGTACAGACTATCAAAATTTTGTAACACTAACACTTTACAACTAGTGTATTTTTCTCATATTGATTCTCAAATATAATTTGGGTTAAGTATTTATGGAGGTTCGTCAAAAATAAACATGGACAAGTTAGTAATTTTACAAAAACGGGCAATATGCATTGTGTTACATTGTGTTGGATTGGAAAGAAACTGTCAAAGACAAATGTAAAGAATTAAATATATTAACGATTTATAGTAATTATATCTTTCATTGCATTTTATACACAGTTCAACATTCTATCACCAACTCACTGGTAGGGGATTATCATCTACTGTATATGACATCAGAAACAGAGGCAACTTTGCCATACCTTCCCATAGGCTAACATTCTTAAAAAAAGCATTTTATGTAGGCATGAAATGTTTTAATAAATTGCCTAGTGATTTAAAAAATGTAAGCAGTACTAATAAATTTAAGATCAATTAAAAAAATAAATGTTGTTAAAATCTCTATATTCAAAAAGTGAATTTTTTGAATAAAAATAAAGATTATTTTCTTTTTAATATATACATAGTTATAGTTACTCAGCTATAAGTATGAAATGGTAACAAAAATGAATGGATTCTCAATATGATACAGTATTTTACAGTATTTGTTAATTATGAACTATTAACAAATGTATAATTATTTTTATAATTTTAATATATACATAGTTATAGTTACTCAGCTATAAGTATGAAATGGTAACAAAAATGAATGGATTCTCAATATGATACAGTATTTTACAGTATTTGTTAATTATGAACTATTAACAAATGTATAATTATTTTTATAATTTTAATATATACATAGTTATAGTTACTCAGCTATAAGTATGAAATGGTAACAAAAATGAATGGATTCTCAATATGATACAGTGTTTTACAGTATTTGTTAATTATGAACTATTAACAAATGTATAATTATTTTTATAATTTTAAGTGTTTAGCTATTTATTTATTGTATGTTATGTTTCTATTTAAATTTTAGATAAGTAACTCATCTTATTTTTATTTTAAAACAATGTTAAATTTTAATAATCGTATTAAATAATCAATTTTATGACAGTTTTAATCGTTTTACCATTTATTTATTGTATGTAATGTTTTTATTTAAACTTTAGGTAAGTAAGTTATCTTATTTTAATTTTAAAAGAATGATAAATTTTCATTATCATAATATATAATCAGTAATACTCATCAATTTATTTCTTTTCGCTGTATAATATTTTTATATCAAATCTAAACCAAGTGAAATTTGTTGAATATAACTTCAGTCAATCAATCAATCAACCAATCAATCATCTTTATTTACAGTAACATTAAGAAACGTATTGGCGTCAAAAATATTATACAATCAGTACAAATAATTAAGAATATGTGAGTACAAATTACAATGTTGAAATTATTTCCCTTTACAGTACGCGCGCTGAAGGTTCGGCTTCGAGTCAACCGAGCGGACTATGGCGGGGGACGGGTGGATTGCCCGATATAACAACTGTTCTGCAGACATCCGCCAATGTTTGGCCCACTGCAGTCTGAATATTTTGTCCCTGTTCTACCTCACAGTCGAGTATTCACTGTTGTTAGAAGTTGACAAGTTGTTTAAGTGCGTTATACACAATTCATTAGTTTAGTTAGTAGTGAGGTGAATGGGCCATAAACTGAAGGGCAGCGGTGTTGGTGATACATTCCACTTCAGACTAAGTTACGGCTAACCTAAACTATGTATCTGAAAAAAGTTAAATATAAAATTAACTTCAGTTCATTCAGAAAAACTTTCCCGCTGGTGAAAGTTTCCTGACCAACAATTAAAAAAATCCTCACATACAAACTTTTTTGTATCACAATTTTGGCACAGTTAATTTTAAAATATATTTTATTGAAGGAACGTAATAAGACATTGAAACTTAATACATCCATTAGCATTGGCATAAACAGGAAAATAGATCTGCGAAGTTTCAGAATTTTATTTGTACAGGAAGTTGGTCTAACCATAAGTTGATTGTCGAGCGAGAATTAAACATTGCCGTCCGTGACGGATCATTGGAGAGTCAATGTTTTTATTTGGTTAGTATGGCAACGGCAGGGCCAAACCTTCAGCGCGCGTACTGTACTGATGTGTAGTGTCAAAGAATTCTTTCAATGAATAGAGCGGTCTTGTCTTGAGCCAGTTGTGAAGTCCTGTTGTTAGTGCGATGAGATGGAAGGGAGAAGTCGGTGGCATATCGGGTGTTGTAGGAAAGTCCCGATCTCTTGTTTGAAGTATGACAGTTTGAATGTAGAAGAGCCACAACTGTTAATATTTCAAGAGATTTGATGTATAATACCTAACATTGGTGCCATTCTTTGTATATGAATATTCAACATATGAATAAAGATTATTTTCATTTTATTTCAATGTATGAAGGAACAGATATTTATTTCCCAATAATACAAATTAAAACACATATGTACCTTACATTACACTTTTATTTTATAACATAAATGAAGGTAGTAATTATGTTTGAAAATAAAACTAAAAAGAATAAATATAATTATTACTCTACTAGATACAGTTCCATTAGGGAAAATGGGGTCTTCATGGGCAGGTAAGCCTGTGGATAGACCCAAGCTTTATGGTTTCGTTAATTAGAACAGATTGTAGAAAAAAATTAATTGTAAGTTTAAAATTTAGAAATTATTAGAAACAAGTAAATACAAAAAACAAAAAGAAAAGCAAAACATTTTAATGTTAGTAGGTTTAGTGGATGAACTTTCTGTTAATGATTACAACAACCTCTTTAAACTAAGAAATAATCAAAATAAATAATATATAAAGGTCAATAATTAAAAAGCTAGTTTTAAGTGAGTGGGATAAACTTATTAACATCCAGGGACATCCGGATGTAACAAAACATGATTATACATACATACATTAATATAATAATATACATACATTTCTGTAGAGCAGTTGAGAAGTTTAACAATTAGTAGTTGACAACGATCTAATAACATTGGAGGTAGTAATTACTATATTTCTAGAGTATTTAGTGCTGTAACTATGAGTAATTGGAATAAGTATTTCGGCAAAAGTATTGTACATATTAGCACATACCCACGGCTTCGCCTGTAATTTTCATTCTGTGTGCGTGTTTGAATAGTTCCCACAATTTCAGTAACACTTGATCTATTTTAGATCAATGTCTAGGAACTCCAAAGTAGAAGTTCATAGATTTCTGAGTGAAAGCACTTGTGATGTCCTATGATATTTTAAAAGCGGAATTAGTCATATATGGTCCATACCCATTTTAAAGTGTTCATGATGAGGAGAACAAGAGGTTAAGTTTGGATAAAAACTATAGTTTTCTAAAGTGTATGGATATAGATATTGTTATTAAACTAAAATCTAAAATCATAATCTATATATATAAATGCGAATGTTTGTTTGTATGTTCCGTTATAACTCTGGAACCAATGCACGAAACATCGTGAAATTTTGTACAGTGATTCTACACGTTCCTGGAAGTAACATAGGCATACTTTTAGAGAGGTATTTGGTCCAATTTTAATAGTTTATTTCATTAATTTTTTAATTATAAATTGTTGTTGATGTTAGAGTGTTTTATATTGGATCCGACAGACTGCGCTACGACACGTAATACAAAGCGAACTGATACTTAACAGCTGTTAATACTTTCAGCTGAAGTTCATCAAAGAGGCAGAAACATTTGTTTACATTTAAAATTTAGAAAGTTGTTATTGTAAAGTGCTTGATTAGTAGTGTAATGCAGGTTGCATAGAAGACGTCATTGCCTAATTTTACATTTAGATTGCACCAATGATCAATAAACTATCTTGCAATGAAAATATTATTAAATGCTATTATGAAAACAACCTCATTGTACAAATCCGTGGATGTTTGCACATAAGGTAATCGAATTTGGTTACATCAAAGGTAAATGAAAAGAGCCGAAAGGAGACACTTTATGATCGAAACTTGGTTTCTTTGATACATTTTCTTGAAGGCACACTCCTAAAGTAATACTAGAAATATCTTAGACAGAAAATTAATTTTAACAGACCGAATGTGATTCTTTATAACCTAATTAGTTTACCGAGATTCATCCGTATACAGTAACTGTTCTGAATAACTTATCAACACCTAGCAAAAACCACGAAAGATAGAGGCAGGAATATGATACATACCTTCTTAATGCGCCCAAGAGGCTCACGAAGGAACGACTGTCAATTATCTCAGCAATGTTTAGAATGTGATAGAAAAAGAATAAGTGAATATAGTGTACTGTTTTCAATGGGAAATTGCGTGCGAAGCCGCGGGAAGAATACATAATTATAATTATGAAATTGATAAAAATCTATTTTAAAATTATCAAGCAGTAAAGATATTCATTTTGCAAAAAATTATTGAAATGCGCAGCGAAGCGCGCCGGGTCCGCTAGTCAATAATACTAACACATTTCATTACATATATTATGACAGATGCGGTGAAGAAATGGATGCGATGTCATCTCAACGATTTTCTATCAAAAAATTTGCATTTAGTGTCTCGTATATTGCTTTATGATCCATAATAAACAAATTCGTTTGTTTTGTTTTGCCACGATATTGCAATAATAAGTGTTGTTAATTTTGTTATGATTTTACACTGTAATGTAAACAAATTGAAATTATTGGTTAAAATAATTAAACATATGTCCGTCCTGTCGTAATACAATGTTTACACATAACAGTTGAATAGGTTTAACTGGACCTTTGATTTCATATTTCACAACTTTAGAGGTATCTAGGGGACGATTGGTTGGAGGGAAAGAAACCTTCCACCAGCGGAGCTTGAATGGTTTACAGACGGCTCTAAAACAATAAGTGGCACTGGAATTAAACATAAAGCTTTATATGTAGTAAAAATGTACTTTTTACCAAATTTTTGAAGTACGGGTACAAAACCTAGGTTCTTGGTGTTCTCTAGAGAATGGCAATTTCATTCAAGATGCACAATATTATTTATGTAGTTATGGTTACTTGATTTCAAATATTACTTGTGATCCATTCAATTGTGATGGTGTGGTTGTTGTAGGTCAGTGACCAAGACACAGAGATGTTGGCAGTGGTCAGAGAATGGTTTAATCTATTAGGTTCTACAGACCACGTGATGACCAAGGTAGGAGATATGGCTCAGCAACCCTTCCCAGAGATCAAGTTGGCAGTACTGATGTTGCTGCAAGTCCTAGCTGAGCAGCCATGGAGTCAACAATACATACGTAATACCCCAGGTATTCTTGTCTCCACTACTATTATCTGGAACTTTATTTCCAAAACAAGTAATATCTTAGCAGACATGGAGTCAACAATACATACGTAATACCCCAGGTATTCTTGTCTCCACTACCATTATCTGGAACTTTATTTCCAAAACAAGTCCTATCTTAGCAGACATGGAGTCAACAATACATACGTAATACCCCAGGTATTCTTGTCTCCACTACCATTATCTGGATCTTTATTTCCAAAACAAGTCCTATCTTAGCAGACATGGAGTCAACAATACATACGTAATACCCCAGGTATTATTGTCTCCACTACCATTATCTGGATCTTTATTTCCAAAACAAGTCCTATCTTAGCAGACATGGAGTCAACAATACATACGTAATACCCCAGGTATTATTGTCTCCACTACCATTATCTGGAACTTTATTTCCAAAACAAGTCCTATCTTAGCAGACATGGAGTCAACAATACATACGTAATACCCCAGGTATTATTGTCTCCACTACCATTATCTGGAACTTTATTTCCAAAACAAGTCTTATCTTAGCAGACATGGAGTCAACAATACATACGTAATACCCCAGGTATTATTGTCTCCACTACCATTATCTGGAACTTTATTTCCAAAACAAGTCCTATCTTAGCAGACATGGAGTCAACAATACATACGTAATACCCCAGGTATTATTGTTTCCACTACCATCATCTGGAACTTTATTTCAAAAACAAGTCCTATCTTAGAAGACATGGAGTCAACAATAAATACGTAATACCCCAGGTACACACCTCTCCACTTCATTATCTGGGATACTATGTTCTTAACAAGTCCTAGCTGAATATTGTTGGAGTCAACAATACATACCTAATACCCCAGGTACACACCTCTCCACTTCATTATCTGGGATACTATGTTCTTAACAAGTCCTAGCTGAATATTGTTGGAGTCAACAATACATACCTAATACCCCAGGTACACACCTCTCCACTTCATTATCTGGGATACTATGTTCTTAACAAGTCCTAGCTGAATATTGTTGGAGTCAACAATACATACCTAATACCCCAGGTACACACCTCTCCACTTCATTATCTGGGATACTATGTTCTTAACAAGTCCTAGCTGAATATTGTTGGAGTCAACAATACATACCTAATACCCCAGGTACACACCTCTCCACTTCATTATCTGGGGCATTATGTTCTTAACAAGTCCTAGCTGAATAACGTTGGAGTCAACAATACATGTGTAATACCCCAGGTATACACCTCTCTACTTCATTAACTGGGGTATTATGTTCTTAACAAGTCCTAGCTGAATAACGTTGGAGTCAACAATACATGTGTAATACCCCAGGTATACACCTCTCCACTTCATTAACTGGGGCATTATGTTCTTAACAAGTCCTAGCTGAATAACGTTGGCGTCAACAATACATGTGTAATACCCCAGGTATACACCTCTCCACTTCATTAACTGGGGCATTATGTTCTTAACAAGTCCTAGCTGAATATCGTTGGAGTCAACAATGTATACGTAATACATTAGGTAAATTCCTATTTACTCTTGTTATGTGGGTCATTATTTCCTTAACAAGTCCTATCTGAGCAGCCTCGGACGCAATAGTATATATAATAATAATTTATTTCATTTAATAATTTACTAAGTATAATTTACAATAACTTTTTTTTGGAATTTACTGACCACTGTTACCAGTAATGTGGCCAGTAATATAATTTAATAATAATATTAAGACACTTAATCTAGAGTCAAGCAATTTAAATAATTATTTAGAATTGAGCCCCCAATTGTGTAGTTTTTTTTAAATTTTATTTATTTTTTAATACTACTGATGTGAACCAGAGCTAATAGGTTGATATGAATATCCAAATATTGTTGAATAACGCCGGCCAACAGTGATTTTATTTTCATTGGTTGCCCAACCTGTTCAGAGAGCAAAGTTCAGTTTTGCCCTCTGGCAGAGGTTTGTCCAAACTGTGCCGGACTCAATCATGCATTAGCCGGCATTACTCTGGACACTCAGTGACACAATTCATCAGAAATAAATACTAAACTATCCATTTACAATTTACTATCCTATCCACATTGTGTTTTCGTACATTTTGTTGAAACTGCCACAAGCGGCTGTGTTGTGAAAACTAATAGTTGTGATTGTGTGGTAATTAATACAAGTGATACAAGTTTTGTGTTGTTTAACTAACCTCTTACTGGGTAAGCTAATCCAATTCTAACTTTTCCTTCCTTCATGTTACTGAGTGCACTAACTCATTTTACTTTAGATCATATACAATATATATATATATATATATATATATATATATATATATATATATATATATATATACAGGGTGTACATAAAGTCCTGCACGGGTATAATATTTTCTGAACGATAACAGATAAATAAACAAGATTTGGTACATCAATACTACACCTAAAAATCTACTTTTTGAAGGAACTATCAGTTTTCTGTAATATCATGGGGACGTCCCGCAAGGAGTCAGAAGGAAATCTTAAATAGGAGCATAGGTCAATATGGACATCATTTTAAAGGGCCTATCTAGCAGAGTTTAATGCCGTAAACCACACTCAAAAAGATTGATCCAGTACAAAATGGCGGCTGTTCAAAGATTTTACTTGGTTACATTTTATTAGTAGCCATAACCCCAGTAAAGCAAAACTGCAACCAAACAAATACTGCAGCTAATTACTACATTATGCTTGTCAGTTGTACAGAAGTGAATTATGACATTAGTTATCCTCAAGGGTTACAAATTTGGTCCTAATATATTGATAACGGGGAAAACCTGATAACAGTAACAATTAGAAATCTCTTATCTTTGGGTCGCAGTTAGGACTTTCATATTAGCCAGTCTATTCATAGTAGGCTATTCTAGTTTTCTTGTTTTAGTAGTGCTGTCCATCCATTTTTTTCAGTGCGCTTTAGTACAAAAGAGTTTGTTGTATTGCTTGTAGTTCTTCAACTACATTATGTCGCTTGACAAACGTGAACGTATAACACTTCTTATGATGGTTGGTTGGAGAAACAACAGACGATCACACGAGAAAGCATGCCATTTATTTAATGACTACTTTCACGAGAGGCAGCCAATTTCTAGAACAACTGTAGGGAGAACTGTTCAACGCTTTATGGAAACAGGAAGTGTTTCCGATCGTCATAGGTCGCTGAGATTTCTAATTGTTACTGTTCATTATATTAATAACTCAACACAGAATAATAGCAATTAAACAACTAGTAACACATCAATAACAATAATTAATTTTTTAACAATAACAATAACCATAACAATAACATTTTAACAATAACCGTACCGAATCAACAATATATCATTTAACACATGTAACAAATAAATAATCAAATAACAAATATATGAATGTAATAATATGTAAATATACAAATTCATGTTAAAGTAACTGAATACATTTTATCTCACGACATAATTTAAAAATTTAACATCTTCCTGCAACAAGAGCCAGTTGAACAATTTAGCACAATTTGTCTTAAATGGATTGCAAGTCCTAAAAGAAATTGGTATTTGATTAAAATATTTAGGAGCAAGGTATTGGAAGGAATGCCTAAACATTTCTTTGTTCACTTTAGGAGTTCTTATTATACCCTGTTGTACATTACAGATAGAGTAAAATAAATGTTGGTTCCCATTATTCCCTCTTCTAATAAAGAATGTTTTTAACACCTTGTATACAAACAGATGTTGTGAATCGGCAATATTTTTAAATCAACGTATAGTGGAAATGAACTGTTACTTAAACTTAGTTTTTTGTTTACTTAAAATTATTCTGAGGAAGTAGTTTAGCGTAACTCTTAATTTTTCAATTAGATATTTAAACGTCCCACCCCAACAATTTATTCCATACTGCATCCGTGAATGGATTACTGCATATTATATAGTTCTTAATATTTCTCTATCACAACAGTTTAAAAAAATAGAACTTTCTTATTGACATGCGTAATTTCTTATGAAGGTCGCTTATATGGTTTTCCCATGTTAACAACTGTCAAAGACTATACCTAAATATTTAATGTTATTGACCTTTTCTATATGTTGACAGTTTCAATCAATATAACTACAATTATAATCATGAAGTTTTAAAGTGAACGGAATGTTGTAATCTGAAGGGCTAAAATTAATATGCTTTGTTTTGTCAACACTAACTATCATTATGTTAGCTTCACACCAATTTTTTAATTTTGCGATATCATGAGCCATAATATCTCCCAAGCAATTTACATCAGAATGAGAGTAAAATAAAGCCAAACCATCAGCAAATGCAAATACTTATCCTTTAAAATTAGTTTGTAACAAATCATTTATAAAAATTAATAATAAAGTTGCAGAGATAACGGAACCCTGGGGCACTCCTGTCCTAATTATTGAGGAAGTACTAAGGTGGTTAGCTATTCTCACTTGTTGCTTTTTCCCAGTTAAATAGTTATTGAACCAGCTTAAGGCGGAACCCCTGATACCCACTGTCTCAAGTTTATTTATGAGTATTTTGTGATTTACCAAATCAAAAGCCTTTTTAAAGTCAACAAAAATACTACTTGTTAATTTACTATTGTTTAAGCTCCTGTATATTAAGTTAGTTACGTCAATGAGAGCGTCTTCTGTTGATTTTCCCTTTGTAAACCCAAACTAGTCTGTACTGAAAAATCTTTTATTATTTAGGAAAGAGACTAGACGAATTATTACAATATTTTCAATAATTTTAGAGAAAACTGAAAGAAGGCTTATCGGTCTTAAATTGTCTAATTTTATTGAATTAGATTTTTTAAGAATTGATACTACAAGCTCTGTTTGAGTCGTGGCTCACACAGATGCCGCTGACCGCGACTGCCAGGTCGTTAGTGCCGGCAATCACCACCTCGCAGCAGTGCCGGGGCTCACGCAGACGCCGCTCACCGCGAGTGCAGGCCGATGAGTCTCCTAAACGTGTCCAGCGATGTGGCGGGCGTGACTGTCCCCTAACCTAACTATAGTAAATAAAGTAAAGAACCCCCAATACACGAAGTTTAGGTTCATAACGTATGAACATAGGTTAAGTGAGACAGTAAGTAAAGTAGAAAACCAAGAAGATTGTTTTACACGTTAGGTCCGTTCTCACGAACAATTCGTAGTCCTAACCTAACCTTACCAGTACCAATGAAAGTTATGGTATCAGAGCACCGTACGTCTAAGCGTTGTGATTGTAACTTGTAAACTGACCAACGCCTCTACGTTATGTCATGTTAACGTTAAATATTGTCGTAGAAAAGTCGAAAACTAATTACTCAATAAGATTTGAATTGACGATCGAAATAGATAAAAAAAATTACGCTGTACTTTTACAGTACCTCAAAATGTACAATAACCTCGTGCTGGTAGGTGTCGAGTTGGGAACAGAGCAGAACCTCGCTACTAGCCTGGCTGCATACTTACGGCCAATCGTAAATCTCAATCTACCTACAGACCTTTATTGACCTCTCCCCTACTGCTTGACACGTCTGTTTGTGGCTTGCAGGACTGCTGCAGTTGATGCTCGAGAATACAGCGAGGTTTGCAGAGTGCTCTCCCCAAACTGCTTTGACATATCTGTTTGTGGCTTTCAGGACTGCTGGAGTTTCTTTTGGACAGAAACAGTGACTCGACAATGCTCGAGAAGACAGCAAGGTTTGCAGAGTGCTCTCCCCTACTGCTTTGACATATCTGTTTGTGGCTTTCAGGACTGCTGGAGTTGCTGTTGGACAGAAACAGTGACTCGACAATGCTCGAGAAGACGGCGAGGTTTGCAGTTTGCTCTCCCCTACTGCTTTGACATGTCTGTTTGTGGCTTTCAGGACTGCTGGAGTTGCTGTTGGACATATACAGTGACTCGACAATGCTCGAGAAGACAGCGAGGTTTGCAGTTTGCTCTCCCCTACTGCATTGACATATCTGTTTGTGGCTTTCAGGACTGCTGGAGTTGCTGTTGGACATAAACAGTGACTCGACAATGCTCGAGAAGACAGCGAGGTTTGCAGTTTGCTCTCCCCTACTGCTTGACATGTCTGTTTGTGGCTTTCAGGACTGCTGGAGTTGCTGTTGGACAGAAACAGTGACTCGACAATGCTCGAGAAGACAGCGAGGTTTGCAGTTTGCTCTCCCCTACTGCTTTGACATGTCTGTTTGTGGCTTTCAGGACTGCTGGAGTTGCTGTTGGACAGAAACAGTGACTCGACAATGCTCGAGAAGACAGCGAGGTTTGCAGTTTGCTCTCCCCTACTGCTTTGACATGTCTGTTTGTGGCTTTCAGGACTGCTGGAGTTGCTGTTGGACAGAAACAGTGACTCGACAATGCTCGAGAAGACAGCGAGGTTTGCAGTTTGCTCTCCCCTACTGCTTTGACATGTCTGTTTGTGGCTTTCAGGACTGCTGGAGTTGCTGTTGGACAGAAACAGTGACTCGACAATGCTCGAGAAGACAGCGAGGTTTGCAGTTTGCTCTCCCCTACTGCTTTGACATGTCTGTTTGTGGCTTTCAGGACTGCTGGAGTTGCTGTTGGACAGAAACAGTGACTCGACAATGCTCGAGAAGACAGCGAGGTTTGCAGTTTGCTCTCCCCTACTGCTTTGACATGTCTGTTTGTGGCTTTCAGGACTGCTGGAGTTTCTGTTGGACAGAAACAGTGACTCGACAATGCTCGAGAAGACAGCAAGGTTTGCAGAGTGCTCTCCCCTACTGCTCTGACATATCTGTTTGTGGCTTTCAGGACTGCTGGAGTTGCTGTTGGACAGAAACAGTGACTCGACAATGCTCGAGAAGACAGCGAGGTTTGCAGTTTGCTGTCCCCTACTGCTTTGACATATCTGTTTGTGGCTTTCAGGACTGCTGGAGTTGCTGTTGGACAGAAACAGTGACTCGACAATGCGACTCGAGAAGACAGCGAGGTTTGCAGTTTGCTCTCCCCTACTGCTTTGACATGTCTGTTTGTGGTTTTCAGGACTGCTGGAGTTGCTGTTGGACAGAAACAGTGACTCGACAATGCTCGAGAAGACAGCGAGGTTTGCAGTTTGCTCTCCCCTACTGCTTGACATGTCTGTTTGTGGCTTTCAGGACTGCTGGAGTTGCTGTTGGACATAAACAGTGACTCGACAATGCTCGAGAAGACAGCGAGGTTTGCAGTTTGCTCTCCCCTACTGCTTGACATGTCTGTTTGTGGCTTTCAGGACTGCTGGAGTTGCTGTTGGACATAAACAGTGACTCGACAATGCTCGAGAAGACAGCGAGGTTTGCAGTTTGCTCTCCCCTACTGCTTGACATGTCTGTTTGTGGCTTTCAGGACTGCTGGAGTTGCTGTTGGACAGAAACAGTGACTCGACAATGCTCGAGAAGACAGCGAGGTTTGCAGTTTGCTCTCCCCTACTGCTTTGACATGTCTGTTTGTGGCTTTCAGGACTGCTGGAGTTGCTGTTGGACAGAAACAGTGACTCGACAATGCTCGAGAAGACAGCGAGGTTTGCAGTTTGCTCTCCCCTACTGCTTTGACATGTCTGTTTGTGGCTTTCAGGACTGCTGGAGTTGCTGTTGGACATAAACAGTGACTCGACAATGCTCGAGAAGACAGCGAGGTTTGCAGTTTGCTCTCCCCTACTGCTTTGACATGTCTGTTTGTGGCTTTCAGGACTGCTGGAGTTGCTGTTGGACATAAACAGTGACTCGACAATGCTCGAGAAGACAGCGAGGTTTGCAGTTTGCTCTCCCCTACTGCTTGACATGTCTGTTTGTGGCTTTCAGGACTGCTGGAGTTGCTGTTGGACATAAACAGTGACTCGACAATGCTCGAGAAGACAGCGAGGTTTGCAGTTTGCTCTCCCCTACTGCTTTGACATGTCTGTTTGTGGCTTTCAGGACTGCTGGAGTTGCTGTTGGACATAAACAGTGACTCGACAATGCTCGAGAAGACAGCGAGGTTTGCAGTTTGCTCTCCCCTACTGCTTTGACATGTCTGTTTGTGGCTTTCAGGACTGCTGGAGTTGCTGTTGGACATAAACAGTGACTCGACAATGCTCGAGAAGACAGCGAGGTTTGCAGTTTGCTCTCCCCTACTGCTTTGACATATCTGTTTGTGGCTTTCAGGACTGCTGGAGTTGCTGTTGGACAGAAACAGTGACTCGACAATGCTCGAGAAGACAGCGAGGTTTGCAGTTTGCTCTCCCCTACTGCTTTGACATGTCTGTTTGTGGCTTTCAGGACTGCTGGAGTTTCTTTTGGACAGAAACAGTGACTCGACAATGCTCGAGAAGACAGCAAGGTTTGCAGAGTGCTCTCCCCTACTGCTTTGACATATCTGTTTGTGGCTTTCAGGACTGCTGGAGTTGCTGTTGGACAGAAACAGTGACTCGACAATGCTCGAGAAGACAGCGAGGTTTGCAGTTTGCTCTCCCCTACTGCTTGACATGTCTGTTTGTGGTTTTCAGGACTGCTGGAGTTGCTGTTGGACATAAACAGTGACTCGACAATGCTCGAGAAGACAGCGAGGTTTGCAGTTTGCTCTCCCCTACTGCTTTGACATGTCTGTTTGTGGCTTTCAGGACTGCTGGAGTTGCTGTTGGACATAAACAGTGACTCGACAATGCTCGAGAAGACAGCGAGGTTTGCAGTTTGCTCTCCCCTACTGCATTGACATATCTGTTTGTGGCTTTCAGGACTGCTGGAGTTGCTGTTGGACATAAACAGTGACTCGACAATGCTCGAGAAGACAGCGAGGTTTGCAGTTTGCTCTCCCCTACTGCTTGACATGTCTGTTTGTGGCTTTCAGGACTGCTGGATTTTTTGTTGGACATAAACAGTGACTCGACAATGTTCGTGAAGACAGCAAGGTTTGCAGTTTGCTCTCCCCTACTGCTTTGACGTATCTGTTTGTGGCTTTCAGGACTGCTGGAGTTTCTGTTGGACAGAAACAGTGACTCGACAATGCTCGAGAAGACAGCGAGGTTTGCAGTTTGCTCTCCCCTACTGCTTTGACATATCTGTTTGTGGCTTTCAGGACTGCTGGAGTTGCTGTTGGACAGAAACAGTGACTCGACAATGCTCGAGAAGACAGCAAGGTTTGCAGAGTGCTCTCCCCTACTGCTTGACATGTCTGTTTGTGGCTTTCAGGACTGCTGGAGTTTACTGTTGGACAGAATCAGTGACTCGACAATGCTCGAGAAGACAGCAAGGTTTGCAGTTTGCTCTCCCCAAACTGCTTTGACATATCTGTTTGTGGCTTTCAAGACTGCTGGAGTTTCTTTTGGACAGAAACAGTGACTCGACAATGCTCGAGAAGACAGCAAGGTTTGCAGAGTGCTCTCCCCTACTGCTTTGACATATCTGTTTGTGGCTTTCAGGACTGCTGGAGTTGCTGTTGGACAGAAACAGTGACTCGACAATGCTCGAGAATACAGCGAGGTTTGCAGTTTGCTCTCCCCTACTGCTTTGACATGTCTGTTTGTGGTTTTCAGGACTGCTGGAGTTGCTGTTGGACAGAAACAGTGACTCGACAATGTTCGAGAAGACAGCGAGGTTTGCAGTTTGCTCTCCCCTACTGCTTGACATGTCTGTTTGTGGCTTTCAGGCCTGCTGCAGTTGCTGTTGGACAGAAACAGTGACTCGACAATGCTCGAGAAGACAGCAAGGTTTGCAGAGTGCTCTCCCCTACTGCTTTGACATATCTGTTTGTGGCTGTCAGGACTGCTGGAGTTGCTGTTGGACATAAACAGTGACTCGACAATGCTCGAGAAGTCAGCGAGGTTTGCAGAGTGCTCTCCCGTACTGCTTGACATGTCTGTTTGTGGCTTTCAGGCCTGCTGGAGTTGCTGTTGGACAGAAACAGTGACTCGACAATGCTCGAGAAGACAGCGAGGTTTGCAGTTTGCTCTCCCCTACTGCTTGACATGTCTGTTTGTGGCTTTCAGGACTGCTGGAGTTGCTGTTGGACATTGTTAAATTACTAAACTTATAAAAATAAGAAATAAACTGTAATCTGCCATAACATTGAATTGTATTTTCAGAACCACATTTTTTAAAACATAAACAAAAAAACATCTGATGGATTAATTATAAAAGGCAAAATTAAATCAATCATATGTATCAATTCTCCCCCCCTAAACTCCACATTTCAATAGCTGGTCAACATGCCTCCTCCAAACACTTCCATCGTCCATTTTAACTTTGTACAGTAGCGAACTTTCTTTTTCCATAATTGTTCCAAAACTCCACTTGTATCTTGAGTTGGTGTAATCTCGAGCCTGTACTCTGTCTCCCACCTGAAATTGTCTGCGTACGATTCGTGTAACTTCTTGTGCATTTTTGCTATCTGGTAGTAATAGGCTCAAGTGAGTTCGAACACTTCTTCCAAACATTAAGTTGTATGAGTTCGAGCCAGTTGTGTTTGGAGATTGTCGAAGTTGCATCAAAAGCCTATATAATTTTAGCTCAATCTTTCCCCCCTCATCTTCCATTGCCCTCAGTGATTTTTTTACTGTTTGGACATAACGCTCAGCTTGTCCATTAGACGAAGGATGGTAGGGAGCTGTAGTTTTGTGTACAACACCATTAGCAGATAAGAACTGGCGAAATATTGTAGATGTAAATTGGCTTCCATTGTCTGAAACTAAGACCAAAGGAAGGCCGAATGTAGAAAACATTTTTCTTAGCTCCTTCATACACCATTCTGCTGACGTGTTTTTAGTAGGGATTACTTCAACCCACTTGGTAAAGGCGTCCACAACAATGAAATACCACTGACCTTGTATCGGGCCAGCAAAATCTATGTGTAATTCTCTCCCATGGTCCTTGAGGGGTCAGCCATGGATGATTCGGTCCTTTTGCAGGTTGATTTTGTTTTAGTCGACATTGTTTACATGTACGTACCATTTGCTTAATATCTCTGTCAATACTTTTCCACGTGCAAAAACTTCTAGCAAGGATTTTCTTCTTCTCCATGCCTAGATGTCCAACATGTAGTTCATTTAACACTGAGTGTTGTAAAGCTTCTGGAATCATTATCCTGTAGCCCTTGAATATGCAACCATTTTGTAGTGTTAGTTTGTTGTCGTGGAAACCAAAAGGTTCGACCGTCTCTCCTGTTTCAAGGGCATGTAGTACTGGTTGTAAATATTTATCTTGAGCAGTTGTTCTGGATATAAGCATACTGTCAATTTGCAATGAATCAAGTTGATTAAGTTGAAAAAGGCTGCAATCGTCCACAAAGTTTGTAGTGCTATGTTCAGTAGGAAAACGAGACAAAAAGTCAACGTTGGCATGGTCAGAGGTTCTTCTATATTCAATTGAGTAGTCAAAACCTGATAAAAAGTGTGCATAATTGAACAGTCTTGTAGCAGATATTGTTGGAAGGGTTTTGGTGGGACTGAATATTGACACTAACGGTTTATGGTCAGTCACTAAAATGAACTTTCGCCCGTAGCAGTAAGGGAAAAATTTCTTGAGTCCCCAGTAAATACCTGTTGCTTCCTTATCAATTTGACTGTATTTTTGTTCACATTTGGTCAAAGTGCGTGAGGCAAAACTAATTGGCCTCTCACTTCCATCGCTGTATCGATGTGAAAGACAGGCTCCAAGGCCCACTGGAGACGCATCGGTTGCAAGCACTAATGGGAGTTCTGGATTGTAGTGGACAAGTACATTGTTACTGGTTATTTCCGACTTAACCTTCTGAAAGCCTTCTTCACATTTTGAAGTCCACATATAACGGTTGCCTTTCTTCAGTAAATTATTGAGTGGGTGGAGGATTGTTGCTAAATCTTTGATGAACTTGTTGTAATAGTTTGCCAGACCGAGAAATGTTCTAAGTTCACTTATGTTTTCCGGTCTTTTGCTGTTCATGATAGACAAGACTTTGTCTTTGGTTTTGTGAAGTCCTTGAGCATCAATGACATGCCCAAGATATTGGATACTCGTTTGAAAAAACTTGCATTTATCTCGGTTCATCTTTAAGTTATTGTTTCTTAATCGTTCTAGAACTTTACGTAATCTAGCCAATAATTCTTCAGCTGTTTTACCCTGAACGATAATATCGTCAAAGAAACATTGTACACCAGAAAGTCCCTGCAAGGTTTTGTCCATGAATTGTTGCCAGAGAGATGGTGCTACCTTCACCCCAAACATCAAACGATTTACTTTGTACATACCTTTATGGGTGCTGAGTGTCTGCATGTGTGCACTTTCTTCGTCCATTTTCATGTGGAGGTAAGCATTAGAAATATCCAAGGTACAAAATAATTTTCCTCCGTTCATTTGAGAGAAGATTTCTTCAATCCTGGGTAATGGATGGTTTTCGTCTTTGATCACTTTGTTTAAAGTCACTTTATAGTCAGCACAAATCCGTGTTTGACCGTTCGGCTTGACAACAGGTACGATGGGTGTTCCCCAGTCTGAATGATCTACTTTTGTTATGATTCCACATTCTTCTAGTCTCGTAAGTTCATTTTCTACTTTACTTCTTAGGGAAAACGGTACTTGTCTTGGTTGTACAAATATTGGCGTCGCGCCATCAGTAAGTCTAAAATGTCCCAGATATTCAGGTATAACACCAATTTTTCCATCAAATAAGTCACTAAATTCACTTAACGAGCTTCCTAGATTTGAAGTCTGACTCGTTGTAAGACTTTTAATCTCACCCCAATCTAATTTAACTTCTCTCAACCAGTCCCTTCCGAATATGGCGTCAACGTTTTGATCAATTAGGTAAAGTTTTCCAACAAACTTCTGAGTCTTGTACGTGCATTTAACAAATGTTACTCCTTTCGGTTTTATGGTTTCTCCTGTATAAGTTCGAAGTTCAATGTTAGTAGAAAATATTTTCTGTGGGATGGCAAGCTTTTTAAACTCGTTGTAAGACATTGTACTAAGAGCTGCACCAGTGTCTAATTCCATGGGTAATGTCCTGCCTTCGATGTTGATGTTAACCATAAATTTGTCATTATTTCTGTCACTAATTACATTAATCTCATATTCATTCTCACTATTCAAGTCACTTTTGTTTTCAGTTTGATGTTGTCCAGGTTTCATTTGTAATTGAGATTTACTTTGCAAACAAACACTAGCTATGTGTCCAACTTTTCCACATTTTCGACAAGTTGCATCTATGAATCTGCAGCTATTAGCACGATGGGAGGGTGAACCACAACGATAGCATTTTCCTTTGAGCTTTTCAATGGCTGAATTTGTTGAACGTGGACTAAGTAGAGATTTTGGCCGAGGTGAGACTCTCTTAGATGTGTTTTCTTCATTTGAATGTCTTTGCTGAACCTGATTTAATTCAATGTGTTCAGTACGTGTTCGGCTAACAGTCATACTTTCTGCTTTGGCAAGCTCTATAGCCGAAGCTATGTTCACAATGTCCTGATAGGTGTGTTTCTCGCGGTCTTGGAGTAATTTAGTCCGAATATCTATGTCTTTCAATCCACGAATAAACTGTAACTTGAGAAATAAGTCTGCAACTGATTTACTGCAACCACAATTGAAGTTACAGTTAATTGTCATCTTCTTGAGAGCCACCGAGAACTCACTAACTGATTCATGTTCATGTTGAGTCCGTGAAATAAATTTATGCTGCAAGGCCCACTGGCTTGGTTGCGGGTCGATAAAATCCTTGAGAAGCTGTACTAACTCGTCGTAATCTTTATCTAACGGGTCGTTGGGAGCACAAATATCGTACAGTTGTTGGTGCAGTTGGGGAGTGAGAGCATGTAGCAATGTGTAAACTTTAGTTTTATCATCAGCTCTTTGATTCTTTAGTTGTAAAAACACTTCTAATCTTCTCACAAAATTTGAAATGGTTTCATCAGGGTGGTAGGGATTGAAATTTATATTCCCTGAAGTGTAGTTTGAAACCGTACAAACAGCTTCACTTGGAGATGAAGTAGATGTAATGTTTGTGTCTTTGAGATTGTGTACCATTTCTTGTAATTTTGTTGTAAGGTTTAAATACTCATCCTCCACATTACATCTGTATTCTATTTCATGTTCTAAATAGTTTTCATCTGTCAAACAATCAATGCCATTCTGAACCTGCTTGTAACGTTCCCAGTATTCAGTCACAGCCTTGATTTTTATATTTAGTTCGGTTAATGTAGGGTTACCTTCAGCAAGTCTTTTGCCCTTTGAAAATTGGCCCTTAATAATAGATCTAGCTTTTTTTAGTTTTTGTAACTCTTCTTCTTCTTTAGTCATTTCTCCTTCTTTTTACCTCGTCGCCACTGTTAAATTACTAAACTTATAAAAATAAGAAATAAACTGTAATCTGCCATAACATTGAATTGTATTTTCAGAACCACATTTTTTAAAACATAAACAAAAAAACATCTGATGGATTAATTATAAAAGGCAAAATTAAATCAATCATATGTATCAGACATAAACAGTGACTCGACAATGCTTGAGAAGACAGCAAGGTTTGCAGTTTGCTCTCCCCTACTGCTTTGACGTATCTGTTTGTGGCTTTCAGGACTGCTGGAGTTTCTGTTGGACAGAAACAGTGACTCGACAATGCTCGAGAAGACAGCGAGGTTTGCAGTTTGCTCTCCCCTACTGCTTTGACATATCTGTTTGTGCCTTTCAGGACTGCTGGAGTTGCTGTTGGACAGAAACAGTGACTCGACAATGCTCGAGAAGACAGCAAGGTTTGCAGAGTGCTCTCCCCTACTGCTTGACATGTCTGTTTGTGGCTTTCAGGACTGCTGGAGTTTGCTGTTGGACAGAAACAGTGACTCGACAATGCTCGAGAAGACAGCGAGGTTTGCAGTTTGCTCTCCCCTACTGCTTTGACATATCTGTTTGTGGCTTTCAGGACTGCTGGAGTTTCTGTTGGACAGAAACAGTGACTCGACAATGCTTGAAAAGACAGCAAGGTTTGCAGTTTGCTCTCCCCTAACTGCTTTGACGTATCTGTTTGTGGCTTTCAGGACTGCTGGAGTTTCTTTTGGACAGAAACAGTGACTCGACAATGCTCGAGAAGACAGCAAGGTTTGCAGAGTGCTCTCCCCTACTGCTTTGACATATCTGTTTGTGGCTTTCAGGACTGCTGGAGTTGCTGTTGGACAGAAACAGTGACTCGACAATGCTCGAGAAGACAGCGAGGTTTGCAGTTTGCTCTCCCCTACTGCTTTGACATGTCTGTTTGTGGTTTTCAGGACTGCTGGAGTTGCTGTTGGACAGAAACAGTGACTCGACAATGTTCGAGAAGACAGCGAGGTTTGCAGTTTGCTCTCCCCTACTGCTTTGACATGTCTGTTTGTGGCTTTCAGGACTGCTGGAGTTGCTGTTGGACATAAACAGTGACTCGACAATGCTCGAGAAGACAGCGAGGTTTGCAGTTTGCTCTCCCCTACTGCTTTGACATGTCTGTTTGTGGCTTTCAGGACTGCTGGAGTTTCTGTTGGACAGAAACAGTGACTCGACAATGCTCGAGAAGACAGCGAGGTTTGCAGTGATTGAGAGTTTGGCTGAGTCTCCAACGTCTGAAGCAGTATTTGGGGAAGAAATGGTAAAACAGTTTAAGAGATTTACCAAGGAGGGAGCTGTATATGTTCAGTTACAGACAGAAGTAGCAATTGAAAAAGCGGACTAAGGAAACTGGCTGTAAAGTGTTAAAGCAATATTTTTGTAGAGTGCTGTTTACAATAAAATATTGTATTTAAGATACTGAAGTTTTTATATACACGTCATATGATAAATATAAGTTTATTTTTATGTTAAAGAAATAAAATTAGCTTTTGGTTAGAAATATTGTTTAATTTTCCTTTATAAATTATTAAGTAAATACATTTTTGCATTATTGTGGGCGAATTTTCAAATTTGTAATACAATCTTAGTTGTAATGCTCTGCTGTAGGTTAAATAAGAACTTTGTTAATACTTCCAATGCTTTGGTGACAAAATTACACCACAGTAATTACAAAGTAAGTATATAAACAAAGGATCCTAACATTTTAGGATCCTTTGTTTATATGTTTCGGTCTCTTAATATTGCTCTATGTAATAACATGTGTGTTTCCGATAATCTTTCTTTAATATTCTGTGGTATTTGGAAAGTAACCCAGTGGGGGAAAAATTATAAAAATGATCGACCAAAGTCCAACACAGCACTGTAGTCAGCTGAGTAGCAGGTAGCTGTGCAGTCTTTTATTTTATTTATTTACCAATGGACAATCCATTAGAAAACAATTTTCAATAAATAGACGACTTAGCTAGTTAACAATTATAAAAAGAAATAGGGAATATTACATTGGAATATTTGACAGTAAGTATGTACTATTAGATCTAGTGTGTGCATTACAAATAAATAACTATGGTATAGACAAAAACTACAAATTCAGGCAATGGATAACAGTGACAATAATGATAAATATTTGGAGCAATAACATAGAGAAATATTAATAAGATATAATAATACATGAAAGATTATCAAGTATTGGATAACAATAATAGACTTTATGAACGGAATACAACAATATAAGAAATGTAAGATTAAAAAGCGGTGATCATTATGCTTGTCTAGGACCATCTGCCAGGAGACGATATACTTCTTTCTGTAAGGCAGAGAGGAAGGAGAGATATTTTTGTCCAAACGTTGGAATTGGACTAGGGTGGAATTTTGAAGGTAGTTTGTCCTTGTGTGACATTGCCAAAAGGTGCGTCTTGAACGTGTGGCAAGAAAACATGGAAAGTTTATAGCACCAAGCATCTCTAGGGAGTTGAACTGGTTATTAAGAAATTTATGAAGAAAGACATCTTGAATCGCTCTTCTTGTTGACAAGGTATGGAGGACGGAACTATCTGTAATCTGTGTGACAGGAACTTCTCTGTAGTTTAGACTCAGTCTTGTACCGACCATTCGTAGAAAACGATCTTGTATGTTCGTTCTGACTTTTATCGATCAAGGTGACGGTAAGGAGTCTACACCACTGCAGCATACTCGAGGTTAGATTGAACAAGGGATTTAAGAGAATTAATTCATCTAAAATATATTATTATTAATTTGATGGTTATTTCAGAGAATTATCTCATTTTAAATATACTCTTAATAT